>NW_028261395.1:4346924-4431924 GCF_051295495.1 Thamnophis sirtalis | reverse complement strand
CTTAGATCAGTGTTTCTCAACCTTGGCAACTTGAAGATGTCTGGACTTCAAGTCCCAGAATTCCCCAGCCAGCATTCGCATTCGCTGGCTGGGGAATTCTGGGACTTGAAGTCCAGACACCTTCAAGTTGCCAAGGTTGAGAAACATTGCCTTAGATATTCCACTCCCAAACTCATATAGGCTAGTACTCTGTGTTCTCTACTCCACGCTTCCCCGTTGCTGTTACACCTCCTCCTCCTGTTCCTCCAACTATTACTGCTTGTGAGTCCTATTGCTGGAGAATAGTAACTCTTTCTATGAGCTTCAGGCTGTTTTACAAACATACACCTACCTCCTTCTCTCTCTCTCTCGTTCCCACACAGAAACACCACCACACACGCAGCTGTCTCTCTGCTCAACTTTTATAGCCAGCAATTGTTGTGTTGGCTATGAAGAGTCTTAAAGAGACAGCAGTCATAGATGGTGGCCATATTGAGGCATCCTATTCTCCAGAGGTGGGTTCCTACCAGTTCGCACCTATTCGGTTCGTCAAATCTACCAGACAGGTTAGAAGAGGTTCCACCAGTGGACCCGGAAAGCAGGCCACACCTACAGAAGAGGTTCCAAAATTTTTTGAAACCCACCACTGCTAAAGGGTTAGGGGTGCAAGGGTCTTGTAACTTGACAGCTTTAAGACTTACATACTTCAATGCCAGAGTTCCTGAGCCAACGTGACTGGAGGAGGAATTCTGGGAGTTGAAGTCCACAAGTCTTAAAGCTGTCAGGTTTGAAGACCCCTAGTTTTTTTTCTAAAGGGTTAGGATCTTGTAACTTGACAGCTTTAAGACTTGCATGCTTCAATGCCAGAGTTTCTGAATAGCTACTTGGACCGACCTAAGTACTAATTCATAATTATACCCAGTGACTCGATGCCATACAACATTAATGTTGTAACTAATAGAAGAACTGATTGAGATTTAAGGAAAAGGGAGGGGGGGAGGCAATCGCCAAATTTGAACATTATTCAAACACTACATTTAAATATTGTTGCTCTAATGGTGTAGTGGAAAATCTTTGATGTAGGACATTGCACCCTTCTAACCTGACCTCCCATCACTCATTCCACAACTGACATCATCTCTCCTTCTGGAGCAGGGGTGGGTTTCAACCGGTTGGCGGCGGTCCCCGCGGACCGGTTGGTCGGCGAACCCGGAAGTAAGTAACTTCCGGGAACGGCGAAGGGCCCACCCACCTGCCCGCGCTCCTTACCGGTCTTTGAAGGCTTCTGCGCTTCCACGCAGGCGCATGGCACATACAGCGCCTGCGCGATTCTCCGCGAGCAGCTGGATGGCACATACAGTGCCTGCGCGAGTCTCCGCGAGCAGCTGGAGCATCGCGCAGGCGCTAAGATGCATGCGTGAACTGCGCGCGTGCACGAGGACGCCGCCGGCCCCATTCCAACCGAACCGGTTGGAACGGGATTAGCAACCCACCCTTGTTCTGGAGTGATCTTATTTGGAAACATTTTTTTTCAATTTAAAACTTTTTCAGGCCTACTTAGATCAAGGGAGACACTTCTGAATGAAGAAAGGTTAGATTTTGCCCCAAATCCAATCTACGCCATCTGTTAGAATGTACATATGACTATAAAAAGCAAAGATATGTATGTAAAGATATGTTAGTCTGGGAGAAAGGAAACTGATCTGGTTTAATACCGGATGGCATGGAGCTCTGAACATTAGCTTAAAGAAAATGCCATCTTACATTGGAATTTCCTCCCGCTCCAAGGAATGCCTACTATCTCGCCAAGCATACTTATCTCCACCTACATGGATCCATCCCAGCGTGAGAAGATCATGTTGGTCTTGAACGCCGAATAGCTCTTCCACATTCTCCATGTCACAATAGTCTGGTCCTGCAGACTGTTTTGGTACAATTACATGAGTAATAGTGAATTCATTATGAGTCTGTAAGACACAAGCCCAAGAAAATAGCTTAGAGGTGCCAAGGTGGCACAGTGGTTAGGAGTGCAGTACTGCAGGCTACTACTTCAGCTGACTGCTAGCTGCAGTTTGGCAGTTCAAATCCCACCGGCTCAAGGTTGACTCAGACTTCCATCCTTCCAATGAGGACCCAGATTGTTGGGAGCAATAGGCCGACTCTGTAAAGCGCTTAGAGAGGGCTGTAAAAGCACTGTGAAGTGGTATAGAAGTCTAAGTGCTATTGCTATTAAAGACTCCAGAGACCATCCAAGACCATCATTGAATTGAATTGAATTTATTATATTTTTATGCCGCCCTTTTCCCAGAAGGGACTCAGGGCGGCTCACAACCCAAGTCGGGGGGGGGGGGGGTGTTAGGGGATACAAATAGGGAGAAAAGACATGGACAAACAATACTATAATTCAAAAACAATCAACAGCCACACCATTCGAGCGGGGACAGGAACTCATCAGCCCCAGGCCTGTCGGAACAGCCAGGTTTTAAGGGCTTTGCAGAAGGCGTGGAGGGTGGTGAGGGTCCGAATCTCCACGGGGAGCTCGTTCCAGAGGGCCGGAGCAGCCACAGAGAAGGCCCTCCTCTGGGTGGTCGCCATATCATTTTCTGGGAAGGATTGGTTCACCCCAGCTTGAAAGTTTTACAAAATCATTACTAAGAATAACAGATAATTGGTCTCTTTGCTAAGTGGCAAAGATTCACTGAAGTATTGATTAAAATTCCCAAACTCAAATGATGAGTCAAATGATTTAGTTCTATAGAACTTCTAAATAAATCCCTACAGATTAAAATTGCATTATATATTTTCTTACTGAAGGTACATAGTCTGCAATCACCCCAAAGACTTATATAGTACAAAACCCATCAGGGTTCAAGGTTCAAGGTTCAAGGTTCATTTTATTTATATGCCGCCCTATTCCCGGCGGGACTCAGGGCGGCGCACAAACCCAAGGAAGGGAAAGGAAACACAAGAACTACAACAAAAAGTACAGGGCATTTAAAACAACCAACAGCCACACGATTCGAGAGGGGAAGGGAACTCATCGACCCCAGGCCTGCCGACACAGCCAGATTTTAACAGCTTTTCGGAAGGCCTGGAGAGAGGTGAGGGTCCGAATCTTTGCGGGGAGCTCGTTCCAAAGGGCCGGAGCCGCCACAGAGAAGGCCCTCCCCCGGGTAGTAGCCCGATGACATTGGCTAGTAGACGGAACCTGGAGGAGGCCTAATCTGTGTGATCTAATGGGCCTTTGGGAGGTAATTGGCAGCAGGCGGTCTCTCAAGTACCCAGGTCCAATACCATGAAGGGCTCTTCATCAGCCCCACTTCCCCAGTAACACAAAAATTATATCACAAATCAGACAGTGAAGAACAAGAACAAAATCTTCCCATTCTCCCTCATGCCATGGGAAATCATTCTTCATAGCAACAATCATTTCCTATGGATAGGTCCCTAAATCATGTCTCATCACTGATCTTCACAGCCTTTCTGAGCCGAGGTGGCGCAGTGGTTAAATGCAGCACTGCAGGCTACTTCAGCTGACTGCAGTTCTGCAGTTCGGCTGTTCAAATCTCACCGGCTCAAAGGTTGACTCAGCCTTCCATCCTTCAGAGGTGGGTAAAATGAGGACCCGGATTGTTGTTGGGGGCAATATGCTGACTCTGTAAACCGCTTAGAGAGGGCTGAAAGCCCTATGAAGCGGTATATAAGTCTAACTGCTATTGCTATTGCTATTTCTGATCAGGTGGCCTTCCTGAATGACAGCAGGTTTGGTGCTGATCTGATCTTGGGAAAAATGCCAGGAAGGTCTCGGCTACAGCACATTGATTATTTGCATCACCCCCCCACACACACACACACCCCGAATCCAGAAGTTTCTAAAAGTGTGGTCCGAATCATTGGCCTGGCTTTTTTTTAGTAATTTTATCAGATTTGGCTGATTGTTTTTTTCCTTGACTATCTTAAAATTGTTTGAGGCTAGTTTATAAATTTCAATATAAATTTTTAAAAAATTAAGTGTTTTACTTGAGAAATCTTATTAAACTCAGATAACTCCACTCCATATTAAAGTATACAGGATAAAGCTGCTACAGGCTGGATTTTAAAACTTTTTCAGTTTTAGTTTGATTATAATTATTTTAATACAGATACCTGAGAGACCGCCTCCTGCCGATTACCTCTCTCAGACCAATTAGATCGCACAGGTTGGGTCTCCTCCGGATTCCATCTGCCAGCCAATGTCGGCTGGCGACTCCCCGGGGGTGAGCCTTCTCTGTTGCTGCTCCGGCCCTCTGGAACGAGCTCCCTGTTGAGATCCGGATCCTTACTACCCTCCCGGCCTTCCGCAAAGCCACCAAGTCCTGGCTGCTCCAGCAGGCTGGGGGGGGGGGGCTGAGAAGCATCTACCTCCATAGAAATTGTGAATGTTGGTTTTGTTTTTAATATGTTGTCTTTGTCTCGTTTTCCCCCTTTCCCTTGTCTTTTGTGAGCCGCCCGGAGTCCTCCGGGAGTGGGCGGCATACAAGACAAATAAATAAATAAATAAATAAATAAATAAATAAATAAATAAATAAATAAATAAATAAATAAATAAATAATAAATAATAAATAAATAATAAATAAACATATATGTCCTTAGGGCCTGGACTCAGCATTTCATATGAGAGTCATGGTTTAGAAACAGCTTCATTGCTAATGATAACAAGCATTATTCAACAGCAAAAGAAAGATTAAAAAAAAAATCCAAGACCCTATATTTGCTAAAATGTTTTCTTCCTTCCCTCCAAAGAATCTGGCGCAACATACCCATCATTGTATTTAATATCACTTTGCTTCTAATAAAATTTCACAAAAACTAAGAAAAATGCAACGGAGAATCACAAAAAGGAAGCAGGAAAACAGCTTAATAGTTGCAGGTTTAAGATGTGTTATGTTGTTTATGTTTATTTTATTTATATGCCACCCTTTTCCCCCGAAGGGGACTCAGGGCGGCTCACAACTCAAAACAGGGAAGGGGGATACAAACAAAAATTAAAACAACACAAAACAATGCATAATTTAAAACACACAACAGTCATACCATTCGAGACGGGGGCAACAGCTCTTTAGCCCCAGGCCTGTCGGAACAGCCAGGTTTTAAGGGCTTTGCGGAAGGCCTGGAGGGTGGTGAGGGTTCGAATCTCCACGGGGAGTTCGTTCCAGAGGAAGATCAACAATATTGCCACGAAAGTAGCAAGCAGCACATAAAAGATTTATTGAAAAGACCCTCACAGAGGGTGGGGGGAAACCCCTCGCTTATCACATCAGTACACTGATGTTTCAGATATACTTTCATTATGTTGTCATAACAAAAAACTCGTTCCAGTCAAAGTACCATTCGAAGTGCCTTTGCCATACAAATGTGAAGGTTTTATTGTACCAGTTTTCCACAGAGAATGCCACACGTCTCTATTCCTCTTGCGGTGTTTGGGTCTGCCAGCAGCAAAAACTTGTGGCAAAGATCACTGGGTAGAACCACACTTCGCAGTCCTTCGGTAGCATCGTCTAACAAAGAGAAGTGAGATAGTGACACTTAGACAACAGTCCACAGTATGTGTTCTCATACCACATAATCTGAAAAGCACTCGGCAGGCAGTGCGCTGTTTTAGAGTGGGTGTTTTAAGTGTTCAGCACTACAGCTGATCTAAAGACTATAGATCTGACTTATCCTGATCAAAACAGACTTTTGGGGCCTGATTCCCCTTTTGTTTCTTTATTGTTTCTTTACGTGGCACGACAAAACCGCGATCCACTAAAGCGCGCCCGATTAAAGCGCGTCGCTGACGTCATCAGCAGTGCGACAACAGCGACCGCGGAGAAAAAAGGGCGCTTTAAAAAGCGCTTTGAAAACAAGCCGATTCACGTTAAGGTAAGGGTTAGGGTTAGGGTTAGGGTTAGGTTAAGGGTTAGTGTTAGGTTTAGGGTTAGGTTAAGGGTTAGTGTTAGGTTTAGCGTTAGGTTAAGGGTTAGCGTTAGGTTTAGCGTTAGGTTAAGGGTTAGGTTTAGGGTTAGGTTTAGGGTTAGGTTTTGGGGGGGTTAGGTTTAGGTTTAGGGGTTAATTTTAGCTTTAGCGCTCAAGGCGTGCTTTTTTCGTCACGCTGTGATGACGTCAGGTACGCGGTTTCGTCGAGCGCGCTTTAGTCGAACGCGGTTTTGTGGTGAAACCTTTCTTTATTCTTTATACTAAGAAATGATAAGAGCCGTGGCGGCACAGTGGTTTGAATGCAGTATTGCAAGCTAACTCTGCCCATTGTCAAGAGTTCGATCCTAACCAGCTGGGAGGTTGGTGCTTTCTGAGATCGGTAAAACGAGGTCCCAGACTGTTGGGGGGGCAATATGCCGACTCTGTAAACTGCTTAGTGAAGACTACAAAGCGGTATATAAGTCTAAGAGCCGTGATGGCTCCGTGGTTAGAATGCAGTACTGCAGTCTACTTCTGCTGACTGCCGGCTGCCTGCAATTTGGCAATGGTTTCTTGTGCCGAATTGATCACTCTCTCGGTAGTGCCTTCTGCAGCTGTTAAACCAGCGTACCATACTGTAATGCAGTACGTGAGGACCAGGGGTGGGTTTCTCGCCCCGTTCCAACCGGTTCGGTTGGAACGGGGCCGGCGGCGGCCTCGTGCACGCGCGCAGTGCACGCATGTGTACTAGCGTCTGTGCGATGCTCCAGCTGCTCCTGGAGGATCGCGCAGGCGCTGTATGTGTCCTGCGCATGCGTGGAAGCGCAGAACTCGTCAAAACCGGGTAAGGAGCGCGGGCGGCCGGCTGGGCCCTTCGCCGTTCCCGGAAGTTACTTACTTCCGGGTTCGCCAACCAACCGGTTCGCGGGGACCGCCGCGAACCGGTTGAAACCCACCCCTGGTGAGGACACTTTCTATCGTGGACTGATAAAAAGAGATCATCAGCCATTGTTCTACCTGTTTTTTTTTCCGCAGGACTCTAAGGAAATGAAGTCTCTGTTGGGCCTTGCCAATCACCACGGACGTGTTGTTTCTCCAAGTGAGATCTTGACTAGTAAGCACTCCCAAGAATTTAAAAGAGGAAATCCTCTCCACACAGCCCCGCTCGATATACAGTGGGGCAGGTTCCTCTTTGTGCTTCCGGAAATCTAGCACCATCTCTTTTGAGATGCCAAGGTGGCGCAGTGGTTAAAAGCAGCACTGCAGGCTACTGCTAGATCAGCAGGTCAGCGGTTCAAATCTCACCGGCTCAGGGTTGACTCAGCCTTCCATCCTTCCGAGGTGGGTAAAATGAGGACCCAGATTGTTGGGGGCAATATGCTGACTCTCTGTAAACCGCTTAGAGAGGCCTGAAAGGCCTATGAAGCGGTATATAAGTCTACTGCTATTGCTAGTATTTAGATGTAAGTTGTTTTTTTGAGCATCATGCGGATACCTTCTGGATTTCTTCCCTGTATGCTGATTCGTCCCCTCCAGTTATGAGACCCAGTACCATTGTGTCATTCCATCCTTCCCAGGTCAGTAAAATAAGGATTGTTGGAGGCAATATGCTGGCTTTGTAAACTGCTTAGAGGGGCTGTAAAGCACTGTCAAGCGATATATAAGTCTAAGTGCTTTGCTATCGCTAAGTGCCATTGCTATCGCTATAGAATTATCTATAAAACCTATCCAGCCAATAACTTCGAAAGGTAAACGACAACAAAAAATTAACTTCCTTACTCTGAACGGCACTTAAGGTAGCAGCTGGCTTTAAGGCCCGACTGATTGGAGGAGAGTGACTAGCAGAAGCATCACACTTCTTGGCTATTATTTTGGGGAAAGTATTGTTCAGGTGTGGAGCAGGCGACAATGTGTTCGCATCAGCTGGCTCTGATGTCACTGAATTATTCTTAGTTTTCTGACCCCGAGCGATTTCTTGCTTTTTTAACTGATCTTCAAAGAATTGAAACTGTTCTGTTGCCAGTTGCTGTTGACGGATCTGTGCAATCCGTTTCTTTTCTGCCTCGATTAATTTCTCTTGCTCTAGTTTCTTCAGTAATTCAGCTTTGCCTTTGTTCTGGAAAATAGAATACATTAAAAGAACACGTCATCGGCTAAAACACGGTTAATCCAAATGAGAAGGGTACAATGCATTTAAACAACATGAAGCATAATAGATCTGAATATTTTAATATCCGTTGCATTTACCAAGAACTTCTCCAGATGTTACTAACATCTGAAGAGAGATGCTGCAACATCATTCTCCAGATGTGGATAACTCCAGCAGCCGGCTCTAGCCCGGCATGGCTAAGATGAGGACTGCTAACAGCTGCACATCAGGAACATCTGGAAGACCAAAGGGTCAAGTTTCTATACTTAAAATAGATTTTAAAAACAAAGGATCTGGATCTGGAAGATGATTAATTCTTCGGACCGGAGATTTTCTCCAGCTTAATTTATTCTGATTATTGAAGTCCCAATATTAGACTGCTAGAATTCAATACCTCTCTAATGTCTGAATAATTATTCTGCCCCATTTTGCAAGTTTCATTAGGTCATATTTACTCAAATCTTTGCCAGCATGTTTAGTTTGAATTTGGGAAACAAAAACTTATATCACAAATATACAGTATAATAGACAGGAAAGGACTGCAACCTTAACTAAATCATTAGGCTCGTGTGAAATAAATCTGGAGAGTTACATTGCATTTTAGAAAGTTATTCATACAGAAAGTGCCAGAAGAAAATATATTTTGCTATTTGCACATGCATCCAGAAGAAGCTGTAGCTTGGTGTGCATTTCATACTCATTACACATTTTATCTTGTAATGTTTTAGTATTGGAAGAAGACTCCGTATACAAAAGCAAATACAATCTCACCAACAATATAATGTTAGCCTACAAAAACACACATAATTACTTTTAGTAAATATCAACAACAACTCTCCATCTCTTCAATACTTCAGCAAAGAAATATTCTTGGCATTGACTGTCTTTCTTTTCAGCACCAAGGAATTTTTTTAAAAAAATTTTCTCGGGCCTTTTCATTTATATCAATATCTTAATTATTCATATTTATGGTGCACAGAAACTTTTAACTGCTCTGACTGCTGCTTCTGTTTATTTTACTGTCTGTCTTAATGATTATTGAAATACTAATTTTAACTTAATGGATTGTAAATGGCAGTAGAAAAACTGAGTTCCAAAGGGTAGCACAACATTTTAAATTGTAAATAAATAATGGGGGCCATTAGGCCCCCAACTTAAAACCTAATTATTTTCATAGGTTTTAAGTAGCTTCTCTAAAGGAGAACAGTTGTAATTTTCAAACAGCGATTAAAAACACCTAAGGACACAAAAAGGCATTGAAGAAAACTGTATATCTGGTTCTTCTGTCTGGAATAGAGCAGCAAAGATTGGCAAAAGAAATCAGTGCATTTTCAACAATTGCTGACACTGGAACAAGGCAGTCTTTGCAATGAATAGATGACAATGGATTGTATGTACTCTTATCTCTTATTTAGTTGATAACACCGCATTGCTCGGGTACTTTTTATAGGGGGAAAATGTCCGGACCAAATATAATTTCTAATGTTGGATTTTTCCCCTTACCAGAGGGAGCCCCCTTGTGGAGTACTGTAAAGCTGTTACCATGGCAACTCCACTGCACCTTACAGTAGAAGCCATTTTAAGGCACAACAGGCTGTATCTTAACAGAACACAGACATCGAGGGGTGTTAGGATTGTCTTACCCCCACAGTATTTTTTTCCCCAGAGGGTAAGTCATCTGTGTACCAAGTTTGGTTGAAATTGCTCTAGGCGTTCCAGAGTTATGCTGGAACACACACACACACGTGTGTGTGTGTTCTGCCTTTATTATTGTTTACAAATAACTCAAGGCAGTGAACATAGCCAACACTTGTTCCTCTTCCTATTTTCCCCACAACAACAACCTGTGAGGTGAGTTGGGCTGAGAGAGAGAGAAAAAATGACTGGTCCAAAGTCACCCAGCTGGCTTTCATGCGCGCACATGCGCACCAGGCAGCTGCTCTTCTGGTTTCCGGTGCTCCCATGTGCATGAAGACTAGTGGCCAGCATGCCAGAACCTGGAAGAGCAATAGGCAATGACTCACTTGCCCGGAGAGATGGCTCTGCATGCCAGTTCTGGAACTTGTGCCATAGGTTCGCCATCACAGCACTAGACAAAACTGGTTCTCTGATGCTGGCATTGTGACATTCATTATCAGCTCAATTGAGTGTCCATAGATCGGTAATGATACGAAACCAAGATAATGACTGTACAGACTGCAGAATTACAGGCCTTTAGGCACATGTATGATATTGTATACACATCTGAAGAGGAAGGGCTTGGATCAAATAGTTGTACTTGCCATTACCATCCTTGCTCCTTCCTTCTCTGATACCCCCATGTGAAAGAAGAAAAATGTTCTTGCGAGTTAGCCTTGCGAGTTAGTCCGGACAAGAAGCACACTCAGGAATACTAGTTCCACCTTGATTGTAAGGTTATATTAACAGGTTCCACCACAAAACCGCGTTCGACTAAAGGGCGCTCGACGAAACCGCGTAGCTGACGTCATCACAGCGCGACAACAGCGTGGAGAAAAAAAGCACGCTGTAAACGCTAAACCTAAAATTAACCCCTAAACCTAAACCTAACCCCCCTAAACCTAATCCTAAACCTAACCCTAAACCTAACCCTTAACCTAACCCTAAACCTAAACCTTAACCTAACCCTAAACCTAACCCTTAACCTAACCCTAAACCTAACCCTAACCCTTAACCTAACCCTAAACCTAACCCTAACCCTTAACCTAACCCTAATCCTTAACCTAACCCTAACCCTAAACCTAAACCTAAACCTAACCCTTAACCTAACCCTAAACCTAACCCTTAACCTAACCCTAAACCTAACCCTAACCCTTAACCTAACCCTAACCCTAACACTAACACTAACCCTTAACCTAACCCTAATCCTTAACCTAACCCTAAACCTAACCCTTAACCTAAACCTAACCCTTAACCTAACCCTAAACCTATCCCTAACCCTTAACCTAACCCTAATCCTTAACCTAACCCTAAACCTAAACCTAAACCTAACCCTTAACCTAACCCTAAACCTAACCCTTAACCTAACCCTAAACCTAACCCTAACCCTTAACCTAACCCTAACCTTAACCTAACCCTAAACCTAACCCTAAACCTAACGCTAAACTTAACCCTTACCTTAACTTGAATCGGCTTGCTTTCAAAGCGCTATTTAAAGCGCCCTTCTTTCTCCGCGCTGGCTGTTGTCGCCCTGTTGATGACGTCAGCGACGCGGTTTAATCGGGCGCGCTTTAGTCGAGCGCGGTTTTGTCGTGCCACGATATTAACAGAATCTTGCAAGTCTGAAATTACATCTTTCCCCATCCCCTTGTTTCTACTATCCAAGAAACTAGAGAGGGTTTCCTTCTGATGTAACTGCCACACTTACAATCCTTCTGCAAACTCAGATGCTTATCATCTCACTGTTGTCTTGTCTGGGGCAATTCATCCTATCTGCCAAAGTCATTCCCACACATATTACACAAAAAGGACCAGCATGTGGTGGGATGAGAAGGAGGGGGGATTTTCAGGAGGCAGTACATTCAGGGGAGAAACCTAATTAAGAGACTATTCAGTTTCAAGATGTGTGTGGGTGGTAGGAAGAGAGATTCAGGATAGCCCTCCCTAGAATCTTAAGATACGTCTATTAGGTTAGAAGCAGAGGTGGGTTCCTACCAGTTCGCACCAGTTCGGTAGAACCGGTTCGTCAAATCTACCGAACCGGTTAGAAGAGGTTCCACCAGAAAGCAGGCCACACCTACAGAAGAGGTTCCAAAAATTTTGGAAACCCACCACTCACACACACACACATACACACAGGCAGACTCACACAGAGAGAGAAAGAGAAAGAAAGGAAGAAAGAAATAAAGAAAGAAAAAAAGAAAGAAAAAGTGAGAGAGAGATGAAAGAAAAAAAGGAAAAAGGGACAGAGAGAGACAAAAGGAAGGAGAGAGAGAGAGAGAGAGAGAGAGAGAGAGAGAGAGAGAGAGAGAGAGAGAACACATGGCCGGCAAGCCACTCCCATCCGGTCACATGGCCAGCAAGCCACACCCACAAAGGAGGCCACACCCACAGAGTAGGTTCGAAATTTTTTTGAAACCCACCACTGCTTAGAAGATATGGCTTTAGTCTGGCAAGATTCTGTCTCTTTGGTGTAAGCTTATAAAGAATTGGACTCAACTGGATTTCACTGTTTTTTGTCTCTGAGCTTGGCCTGATATAACATCATAGAAAATGTTGGTGCTTCCAAGATCTCATAACACTTTTCATCAGGGCGATTATAAAGCCACATCAACTTTCTTTTATCACCTGGACATTTTAAGGCAAAAGCAGTCACTTTGTCTAAACTAAAATGAAAGATAATAGCAATAGCAATAGCAGTTAGACTTATATACCGCTTCATAGGGCTTTCAGCCCTCTCTAAGCGGTTTACAGAGTCGGCATATTGCCCCCACAATCCGGGTCCTCATTTTACCCACCTCGGAAGGATGGAAGGCTGAGTCAACCCTGAGCCGGTGAGATTTGAACCGCCGAACTGCAGAACTAGCAGTCAGCTGAAGTGGCTGCAGTACTGCACCCTAACCACTGCGCCACCTCGGCTCTCATAACAGTTTTAAAATTGCTATTTAGCTTATAATAGCTTTCACCACAAATTTATATAAATTTGTATACATTTATAATTTATACAAATTATAAATGTTTAATTTTTGCTTTGGCACTGCTATTCAGAGAATGTATGAGTTTATACTTTATCTATATAGCTGAAAAGTAAAAGGCACCTTATCTTGCATATATTCCTGGTATTCTTCATTGTATTTCTTTAACAACTCTTTCTTCAATTCATCAGTCCTTGGAAATGCTACATCCTTCAGTTTCTTTGTTAGAGAGAAAATAAGAGAAATAAAATGCAACCTTTTACACATATACATACACACAAACATATACAAACACACACATAAATACTTCTGATGCTTCATGTGCCAATTGGCTTAACCCTACAGGTAGAACAAATGATTTACTAGTATAGAATTAAATTACATAAAGGCTAGAAATTGGAGACTGTGAGTTCTAGTCCCATCTTAGCCATGAAAGCCAGCCTCCCCTCCATAAGGACTTGTGGAAAACAGCTCCAGCTGCAGAATATTTATCAATAAAGTTGACATTAAATGGCAAGTTAATTCTTTCTATCAACACAAAGATTATGCAACTACAGGTACTCCTTAACTTACAACCATTTGTTTAGCGGCTGTTTGAAGTTACAATGGCACTGAAAAAAGTGACTTATGACCCTTTTTCACACTTACGACCGTTAAAGCATTCCCATGGCCACATGATCAAAAAGCAGACATTGGGGAACTGATTCATAAGTAGCAATAGCAATAGCAGTTAGACTTATATACCGCTTCATAGGGCTTTCAGCCCTCTCTAAGCGGTTGACAGAGTCGGCATATTGCCCCCAACAACAATCCGGGTCCTCATTTTACCCACCTCGGAAGGATGGAAGGCTGAGTCAACCTTGAGCCGGTGAGATTTGAACAGCCGAACTGCAGAACTGCAGTCAGCTGAAGTAGCCTGCGGTGCTGCATTTAACCACTGCGCCACCTCGGCTCTATGACAGTTGCAATGTCCTGGGGTGGTGTGTGAACATCTTTTGTGATCATCTGGCAAGCAAATGTGTCGCTAACTTAACTGCAGTGATTTACTTAACAGCTGTGCCAGGTAAGGTCGTAAAATGGAGTGAAATTCACTTAACAGCAGAAGTGAGTAGCTCCTGGTTCGGTCAAACTGGTAGTGGTGATGGTGGGAGGCTTCCCCCACCCACCCTGACGTTTCCGCACATGCGCAGAAGCATCGCATGCGCGCACGAGCAAACCAGTAGTAAAATTGGTAGAAACCCACCACTGCTTAACAAGTCTCACTTAGCAACAGAGATTCTGGGGTCAGTCGCGGTCGTAAATCAAGGACTCATTCCACCTTTGGGTAATAGACAAAACATTCCTCAGATTATAGATTGCTAACTAATTTTCAGGATTTAAAAAAAAAAAACCTCAAGCTTGAACCTAGCATCAAAAAAAAAATCAAATACTGATTACAATTTGTAAATTTGAGCCTTAACAGGTCAATAAGAGCATTCAACATTCTCAGGCCACTGTGAGGGTTTTTCTTTCATTAGTCACTCTTGGAAAAAGAGAGAAATCCCCTAGACGGCCGTTTCTTTTGAAAAAGACACTCTACCTTCATAATATCCTGTTTCTCCGGAACCGCACATTGCTGGTAGTCTCGGTGACACGGCAGCTTCTCTACAAACAAACTGGAAAACACACACACAAACACACACAGACACACACATTTATCCCTTTGCAAGCCCGATGAACTAATGCTAATGCTTTTCCACTGAGAAAAACTGCAAAATAGATAAGTGAGGTTAGAAGGAATGTTTTTTTCTTCTTCTTTCATTCACAGGAGCTTTCCGTATCTTCGAAGTTTAAATTAGCAGCGCTGCTACCCCCCGTTTTCCCAAAAATAAGCCCTCCCCGGATAATAAACCCAATCGGGGTTGGGTGCATGCGCTAAAATAATAGCAGTTAGCAATAGCAGTTAGGCTTATATACCGCTTCATAGGGCTTTCAACCCTCTCTAAGCGGTTTACAGAGTCAGCATATTGCCCCCAACAACAATCCGGGTCCTCATTTTACCCACCTCGGAAGGATGGAAGGCTGAGTCAACCTTTGAGCCGGTGAGATTTGAACCGCTGAACTGCTGAACTAGCAGTCAGCTGAAGTGGCCTGCAGTACTGCACTCTACCCACTGCGCCACCTCGGCTCCTTTTAAGCCCTCCCTGAAAATATTGCAACACAGTACTATGCTCACTGCTTCCTGCACCTCAAAAATAATAAGACCTCCCCGAAAATTAGGCCAAGTGCTTATTTCAGGGGTCAAAAGAAAATAAGACCCTGTCTTATTTTCGGGAAACACGGTATTCTATTGTTGGGTCCTTCGGGCTCAAAGACCGCAACGCAATATTCAGAGTTTTGAAGGGATGTTTAGCTATTCTGAAAGTCCATTAGTGTGTGGCCCTCTGAAACTGTTCGGGAAAGGGATCTCTACTCACCCCCCCCACCTCCTTCTAAACACAAAATGGTCACACCAAAGCTTCACTTGGCCATCTGAACAGTTGGAAATGATGAATGGGCAGAAGCCTCTTCCACTTCGGCCAGACAGTAAGTACCAGAAGAGCGTGGCACGACAAAACCGCGGTCCACTAAAGCGCACCCGATTAAAGCGCGTCGCTGATGTCATCAGCAGCGCGACAACAGCGACCGCGGAGAAAAAAGGGCGCTTTAAAAAGCGTTTTGAAAGCAAGCCGATTCACGTTAAGGTAAGGGTTAGGGTTAGGGTTAGGGTTAGGGTTAGGGTTAGGGTTAGGGTTAGGGTTAGGGTTAGGGTTAGGGTTAGGGTTAGGTTAAGGGTTAGGGTTAGGTTTAGGGTTAGGTTAAGCGTTAGGGTTAGGTTTAGGGTTAGGTTAAGGGTTAGCGTTAGGTTTAGCGTTAGGTTAAGGGTTAGGTTTAGGGTTAGGTTAAGGGTTAGGTTTAGGGTTAGGTTAAGGGTTAGGTTAAGGGTTAGGTTTAGGGTTAGGTTAAGGGTTAGGTTTAGGGTTAGGTTAAGGGTTAGCTTTAGGGTTAGGTTAAGGGTTAGGTTTAGGGTTAGGTTAAGGGTTAGGGTTAGGTTTAGCGTTAGGTTAAGGGTTAGGTTTAGGGTTAGGTTAAGGGTTAGGTTTAGGGTTAGGGTTAGGTTTCGGGGGGTTAGGTTTAGGTTTAGGGGTTAATTTTAACTTTAGCGCTCACAGCATGCTTTTTTCATCGCGCTGTGATGACGTCAGGTACCCGGTTTCGTCGAGCGTGCTTTAGTCGACCGCGGTTTTGTGGTGGAACCCCAGAAGAGGCCTTGAATGAATGGGAGATTCATTTCCATGTGAGAGGCACCCTGTGGTATCCCTGCATCTAATGATACAAATCGTGAAGGGCTTCATCAAGGCAAAGTACTGCTCCTTTGAAGGCATAAGCCAAGGTGGTGATGGCATAAGCCAAGCTTGCGATGGTGACCAGAAGGTTGGTAGTTCAAGACCCAAGTGCTGCATAACGGGGTGAGTGCCCGTTCTTGCCCCAGCTCCTTGCCTGTTCTGACCAAGGTTTCCCCAAAAAGCATGAAGCAGATTCCTGGTCCTGACCAAACTAATGTGAATTCCTCTCATTCACATTCAGCGAAGGCCTGGTAAACAGTCTTTCAAAGGTGAATTTATGACCACAGACCTTATCTAGCTTGGAAAGCTGTTATGTAAATATTTTTCCAAAGGCAGTGCTATGCAAGAAAAGACTTGGCAGAGAGTCTCTGAGATTCACGGACAGATCTTCACACTCCTTAAATGAATGAACGAACGAACGAATTGTTTCCTACAAAAGACCATTTCCCTTTTGCTCCTCTTTTGTTTGCTATGGGAGAGGCCATTCACCATCCACCTGTGGCTTTACTTCCAAACTGACCTTGATTTCTTTGCTGTTCTTTTCTTGTGGCAGCTCTGCGCATGCACACACTGGGAACAGGCTCCAGCTGTTCCTCTGCCTCACTGCTGTCTAGCTCCGAAAGCAGCTGAGAACTGTCAGACGGCCTTGGCCCTATCTCTACCTCTGACGCATAGCCCTCGTCAGAGCCTTCCCTAGTCTCCAGGACTGGCGGCAGCCATGGACTAACGGCATGCGATTGCTTCTAAACGGTAAAGGTTCCCTTTGCACATATGTGCTAGTCATGCCCAACTCTAGGGGATGGTGCTCATCTCCATTTCAAAGCCTAAGAGCTAGCACTGTCCGAAGACGCCTCCGTGGTCATGTGGCCGGCGTGACTAAATGCCGAAAGCGCATGGAATGCTGCTACCTTCCCTCCAAAGGTGGTCCCTATTTTTCTACTTGCATTTTTGACGTGCTTTCGAACTGCTAGGTTGGCAGAAGCTGGGACAAGAAAACGGGAGCTCACTCCGTTACGCGGCGTTAGGGATTCGAACCGCCGAACTGCCAACCTTTCTGAAAAGCTCAGCGTCTTATCCATTGAGCCACCACGTCCCCGTAATTGCTTCTGGACGGTTGCAAACCAGTGCTTTCTCTCATGACCTCACCTGTTCCCAAAACCTTTCTGAAATTGAATCCAAGGGACTGCACCGTCCTAATCAGTATATTCCGCTAGTCCTGTACCAAGATTAATAAAATTAGTATAATTTCTAAATTGTGTATTTTCAAACTGATTCTTACGTTATAAATTTATTGTAGAGGACGAAGGCATTCTCAAGATTTCCCTCTTCCAGGTAGACAGAAGCCATGCGCTCCATCTCCACTCCGGATCTGAAGTAGCGTCGGGGTGTGATGTCTTCATTTATTGTGATGTTACAGCCAAGCTTGCTTAAGGCACGGACACGCTCCTCTGGGCTCAAGGAAATATCTGTGTGGTCGGGAATAGCTGCTAATCTTTTCTGTTAAAACAGAGGTCATACACCACATTTTAATTTGACAGGTGACTTTGATTCATGTATGTTCAATATTTCTGATAGACAAAGGAAATTATGGGCTAGATACACCCCACCAGGGATGGGTTTCAACTGGTTCGCGGTGGGGACCGCCGCGAACCGGTTGGTCGGCGAACCCAGAAGTAAGTAACTTCCGGGAACGGCAAAGGGCCCACCCGCCCGCCCGTGCTCCTTACCGGTCTTTGAAGGCTTCTGCGCTTCCACGCAGGCGCATGGCACATACAGCGCCTGCGTGATTCTCCGCGAGCAGCTGGATGGCACATAAAGCACCTGCGCGAGTCTCCGCGAGCAGCTGGAGCATCGCGCAGGCGCTAAGACGCATGAGTGAACTGAGCGCGTGCACGAGGACGCCGCCGGCCCCGTTCCAACCGAACCGGTTGGAACGGGATTAGCAACCCACCCCTGCACCCCACGCTTTTAAGAAGCAGCTTTCATTATGTTTCCACGAAACCCCTGCAAAATGATGACGCTAAACCAAACATCTCCACTGCATTGTATGCATGCATGCACACACACTCATCGAAAAGCACAATTACCTTGACACTTATTGCAACTGACAGGCAACGAAAGTAAGGCCCATTGTGTTGCATTTCCCCATTTTTTTTCCCCTTGTCTTTTGTGTACACTTATGCAAAAGGGTTCATTTTAATCATGAAACTTTTGGCCTCTACATTTAAAATCAGTGTGATTTTTAATTTGACAGGTGACTTTTATTCCTGCATGTTCAATATTTGGTTCCACCACAAAACCGCGAAGCCCTTATCCGCGCCGACATAAGTGCGGAGGCAAATCCGCGCCGTCCGAAGCGCTAAGGAAAACGCAACCCTACCACGATGACATAACCGCGGAGGGCAAATCCGCGCCTCCCAAAGCACTAAACCTAACCCTAAACCTAACCCTAACCCTAACCCTAACCCTAACCCTAAACCTAACCCTAAACCTAACCCTAACCCTAACCCTAAACCTAACCCTAAACCTAACCCTAAACCTAACCCTAACCCTAACCCTAAACCTAGCCCTAAACCTAGCCCTAAACCTAACCCTAACCCTAACCCTAACCCTAACCCTAACCCTAACCCTAACCCTAACCCTAACCCTAACCCTAACCCTAACCCTAAACCTAACCTTAAACCTAACCCTAAACCTAATCCTAACCCTTACCTTAATTTAAATCGGCTTTCTGCCGCCGCGCTGTTTTAAAGCGCCCTTCTGTCGCGGCGCTATTGTCGCGGCGGTGATGACGCGCGGTGATGACATCGCGGCTTTAGCGACGCGGTTTTATCACCGCTAGTTTGACGAGCGCGGTTTTGTCGCGCCACGCAATATTTCTGATAGGCAAATGAAATTATGGGCTAGATACACCCCACGCTTTTAAGAAGCTTTCGTTTTGTTTCCCCCAAACTCCTGCAAAACAAATGATTACGCTAAACCAAACATCTCCACTGCATTGTATGCATGCATGCACGCGCGCACATTCATCGAAAGCACAATTACCTTGACACTTATTGCAACTGACATGCAACCAAAGTGAGTCCCATTGTGTTGTATTTCCTTAGGTTTTTTTTTTTCCCTTTTCGTTTGTGTACACTTACGCAAATGCATTTTAACAATGAACCTTTCGGTCTCTATTTTTAAAATCAATGTGAATTAGTGCTCTATTATTCTCTAATGGAGATGACCATGAGAGAGATTTTAAAAAAAAACAACCATGATTCATGCTAAAAAGCCTAAGGTTAAGAAACTGTTATTGAAAATTTTTAGGGGGGAGGGGGGAGGGGGGATATATAGTATGTGTTAGATTTTAAAGTAACGTGATTGCACTTGTATACTGTTGCTCTTTAATTCCAGTGTAAAAATAGGACAAGCTGAATATATTAATAGATAGTAGAAATACACCGAAGGGAGGAGTAGAGGGATAGAAGAAAGAGGGGTAGAGAGGGTGGGAGAGAGGACTGGAGGGAGGGTGAGAAGGAAGGGAGGGAGTGTATCGGGAGAGAGGTGTGGTAGATTTTAGGATTTTAGGATTTTATTAATATTTATAGGGGGAGGGGAAGTAGGGTAGAGGGGAATGATGGAGGGAAGATGGAAAGTTGGAGGGGGGCGAAAGAAAGGGTGTATGGAGGGTCGAAGAGGTACATTGGGTTTCTATTTTGGGGGGTATTGTTGACAAGAGGAATGGCTGTGTTTATTGTTTAATGTTATATGACCCCGGTTATGCACAGTATATATGTGACTGTACGAAAATGAAAATGGAAAATAAAAACACAATTACATAAATAAAAATAAAAAAAACATTTTCATAGCAATAGCACTTAAGGACATTATGAACCACAAACTGGGACTAACTTAGACACATCTTTACTAGATTTGGGGAATCAGTGCATCCCAGGACATATTTGGATTTGAATAGAATGCTTGTTCTACAAAAGGCCGGCAGATGGGATGCCTGATCAGCAGTTTCCCCCCATATTATAAAGCATTCACCCTTACCAAGGAACTCACAGTGAATGGTTCTTCCATGTTGTGTCAGCAACCCAGCTTATTCTTTTTCTTCTTTCCAATCATGCCATCTAGTCACAAAAGAGAATGGGAAAGCGTATAGAATTCAGTGCAAACAGCAAACAGCATAAATCAGTAGCCACCGGAGAACTTCCGAAGGAATATAAGCAAATGAAATCAAATCCTATCAATTCAGTGTATAACAATAAAGCACAAATATAAATTTTAAAAATTCAGCCCTTAAACAAATCATAATGAAAAATGGATACTGACCCGCTTCTGCGAGCTACAGCTAGAAACCTGGCGATTTTTATAGTGCTTATCTAGATTACGTCTGGCAGAAGGAAGACTGTTATTCCTTGATCAGAGAGATAACAATTTCCTGATAATCAGATTCGTGAATGCCAGATGTCATAGGTGGTACAATGGGCACTGTAATGATACACAGATACTGACTCAACTGCTGTGTCTGAACACACTGACACCTCTAATCTATCTATCTATAAATGGCTCCGTGTGTGTGTGTGTGTGTGTGTGTGTGTGTGCGCGCGCGCGTGCATGTGTTCCACCATAACTCTGGAACGCCTCAAGCAATCTCAACCAAACTTGGTACACACATGACTTACTCTCTGGAAAAAAAACCACTGTGGGGGTTAGACACCGCTAACACCCCTCAGGGTGTGGTGGTGTTCTGTTAAGATTAAGATTAAGATTAAGATTTAGTTTATTTGTATGCCGCCCTTCTCCGGGAGGGACTCAGGGCGGCGAACAACTCAAAGAGGGGAAAAGGGAACATAAAACACAATACACACAATTAAAATAAACAAGAATCATACAACCATACAAGTTCGAGAGGGGAGGGGAACTCATCAACCCCAGGCCTGCCAGCACAGCCAGGTTTTGACGGCTTTCCGGAAGGCCTGGAGAGAGGTGAGGGTCCGAATCTCCGCGGGGAGTTCGTTCCAAAGGGCCGGAGCTGCCACAGAGAAGGCCCTCCCCCGGGTAGTAGCCAGGTGGCATTGGCTGGTGGACGGAACCCGGAGGAGGCCGACCCTGTGTGATCTCACGGGTCTTTGGGAGGTAATTGGCAGCAGGCGGTCTCTCAAGACTGCCTTTGTGCCTTAAAATGGCTTCTACTGTACTGCGCAGTGGAGTTGCCATAGTAACAGCTTCACAGTACTCCACAAGGAGGCTCTCTCTGGTAAGGGGGAAAATCCAACATTAGAAATTATGTTTGGTCCAGACATTTCCCTCCCTCTCCCCCCATAAATAGATATGTCGGCGACGCCGAGTTATCAGCTAGTATTGTAATATTTTCACATAACAAAATTATCAAGATGAGAAAGCAATGGTTATTTGAGGTTGTAGCTAATTTCCTCCACAGTGCCTTATAAGGAATTGGATTGAAGGCTGTCCTTAAATCAATAAAGGCAACATCAAGGGTGCCTTTGGTAGAGCTGGAGTTTTTTTATCGCTAAATTGGGCAAAATTGCACACCGATTCACGGAGGAACATTCTGAATGAAAACCTGCTTGTTCCTAATCTAAAATATTCTAATCTAAACATTTATGATATAAAAATCAAGTATAGACTTACTAATTATTGACAATACTACAACTGGGCAAGATTTTGCCTCCTGTAATTGCCTTTCGAGTATACAGGAAGAAGGACAGAATTACGTCACTCTTTTGAGACTAATAAAAAGTTATGTAAAGGCAATAAAGAGGCCAATCAGTCAGTCATTTTTTTTTCCAGCGACATTGGCAAAATCATATCTTTACATCGAGCTCAGGGGTGGGTTTCAACCGGTTCGCGGCGGTCCCCGCGAACTGGTTGTTCGGCGAACCCGGAAGTAAGTAACTTCCGGGAACGGTGAAGGACGCACCTGCCCGCCCGTGCTCCTTACCCGGTTTTGACGAGTTCTGCGCTTCCACACATGCGCAGGATGCATACAGCGCCTGCGCGATCCTCCAGGAGCAGCTGGAGCATCGCACAGATGCTAGTACGCATGCGTGCACCGCGCGCGTGCACGAGGTCGCCGCCGGCCCCGTTCCAACCAAACCGGTTGGAACGGGGCGAGAAACCCACCCCTGATCGAGCTGTGCCACTTCACAATCAATTGCTTTTTGGGATTTCCGATTGTCAAACCAGGGGCCAAGTGGGATAGGGATCAGATAAAGGAGACTCAAGAGGATCATCAATAAAGGAACACTACGTTGCCAAAATATCTCACCCAGGATTCCTCAACAGCTCTGGGTTGAGTTTCAGGAGGTTACCCCCGGGGATGTGGACAAGGCCATGAGAGCTGTGAGTTCCTCCACCTGTGCTTTGGATCCGTGTCCCTCATGGCTGGTTTCTAACTGCAGTGAGGTGACACGAGGCTGGATCCAGGCGGTTGTAACCGCCTCCCTTCGGGAGGGGAACTTCCCCGCCGCACTGAAGGCGGCGGTGGTGAGACCCCTCCTGAAGAAGTCATCCCTAGATCCAGCTGTCCTTAATAACTACCGCCCGGTCTCCAACCTCCCCTTTCTGGGGAAGGTTGTTGAGAAGGTGGTGGCCTTCCAGCTCCAACGGTCCTTGGAGGAAGCAGACTATCTAGACCCTTTCCAGTCAGGCTTCAGACCCGGTTACAGCACTGAAACCGCCTTGGTCGCATTGATGGATGATCTCTGGAGAGCCAGAGATGAAGGACATCCCTCCATCCTGGTCCTCCTTGACCTCTCAGCGGCTTTCGATACCATCGACCATGGTATCCTTCTGCGAAGACTGCGGGAGGTGGGAGTGGGAGGCACCGTGTTACGGTGGTTCTCCTCCTACCTCTCGGACAGGTCGCAGTCGGTGTTAGTGGGAGGGCAGAGATCGTCCCCAAGGCCCCTAAAATATGGGGTGCCGCAGGGTTCGGTCTTATCCCCCCTACTATTTAACATTTACATGAAACCGCTGGGAGAGATCATCCGTAGGCACGGGATTAGATACCATCAATATGCGGACGATACTCAATTGTATCTGTCCGCCCCGTGCCAAATCAATGAAGCGGTTGACGTAATGGACCGGGGACTCGAAGCCGTCATGGACTGGATGAGGATTAACAAGCTTGTGCTCAACCCAGAAAAGACCGAGTGGCTGTTGTGTTTTCCTCCCAAAAATTCGGCTATTAATCCAACACTCAGGCTGGGGGGTCAAATTTTACACCCCTCAGAGAGGGTTCGCAACTTGGGAGTCCTCCTGGATCCACAGCTGTCATTCGACCATCATATAGCGGCTGTGACCAGGGGGGCATTCGCCCAGGTACGCCTGGTGCGCCAGTTGCGACCCTACCTGAACCGGGAAGCTCTCACAACAGTCACTCGGGCCCTCGTGATCTCTAGGCTGGAATACTGCAATGTGCTCTACATGGGGCTGCCCTTGAGGAACATCCGGCGACTTCAGCTAGTACAGAACGCGGCCGCGCGAGTGATCGCGGGTGCACCCCGATTCACCCGCATTACACCTATCCTCCGCGAGCTGCGCTGGCTACCTGTCGATCTCCGGATGCGCTTCAAGGTGCTATTGACCACCCATAAAGCCCTACATGGCAGTGGATCTGGATACTTGAGAGACCGCCTTCTGCCAATTACCTCCCTACGGCCTATAAGATCTCATAGGTTAGGCCTCCTCCGCATTCCATCGGCCAGCCAATGCCGGCTGGCAACCACAAGGAGGAGGGCCTTCTCAGTAGCGGCCCCGACCCTTTGGAACGAGCTCCCCGTAGAGATCCGTACCCTCACCACCGTCCAGGCCTTCCGCACAGCCTTGAAGAACTGGCTCGCCCGTCAGGCCTGGGGATAAGGACCATTACCCCGCCCGAATGTTGTATGCATGTTGCGTATTATTTTATTATGTGTTGTTGTCTTAGTATTGTATTGTATTGTATTCCCCTCTCCCTGGTTTCTGTGAGCCGCCCTGAGTCCCCTCAGGGAAAAGGGCGGCCTACAAATAAAGTCAAACTGAAACTGAAACTGATTCCAAACAGATTACGTCGTTTGCACTGGAACTAGGTATATCTGAATGCAAGACTAAGATGCCAGAACAGATGATCATCTTAATTTGTTACTAGTCAGATGCAAACTAACAAGAGTTGGAAGGGACGGGACCTTGCAGGTCATCTAGTCCAACCCCCTGCTCAAGCAGGAGACCCTACATCATATCTGACAGATGGCAGGCCAGTCTCTTCTTGAAATCTTCCAGGGATGGAGCTCCCACAACTTCTGAAGGCAACTTCTCTTCCATTAGTTGATTGCTCTCACAGTCAGAAGATTTCTCCTTATTTCCAGGTTGAATCTATCTCCTTGCTCCGTTTCCATCCATTATTCCTCATATGGCCTTGAGGTGCTGTGCGGGAGCACTGTCATTTCACTAGTGAATCTTTTTTTCCCCCTTCCAGAAGCTTTTTTAAAAATTATTTTCGTTTCCTTTTTTTAAGTAAATGAACAATTTTACAAGAGGGAGAATTGTGATAAAACGGTGTTTTTACAGACTGAAATTACCATAGTCTTGGTTTGAATATACAGTAATTCTTATCAAACCAAGGTTTGGGCTGTGAGGTTTTAGTAGAAAACTGTAACTCTATATAGCTACAATTCATAGTAAAGCCAGTGAGATGCGTGCATCATGCACGTATACTCACGTGCATGTGGGTGACGCCTGGGCCGTTCCAACCATACCAATTGGAACAGAATCCGGAACCCATCACTGAGCCACTGATCGGGAGGGAATGGGGATTTTGCAGTATTCTTCCCCTGGAGTGGGGAGGGAATGGGGATTTTGCAGTAACCTTCCCCTGGAGTGGGGAGGGAATGGGGATTTTGCAGTATCCTTCCCCTGGAGTGGGGAGGGAATGGAGATTTTGCAGTATCCTTCCCCTGGAGTGGGGAGGGAATGGAGATTTTGCAGTATCCTTCCCCTGGAGTGGGGAGGGAATGGGGATTTTGCAGTATCCTTCCCCTGGAGTGGGGAGGGAATGGGGATTTTGCAGTATCCTTCACCTGGAATGGGGAGGGAATGGGGATTTTACAATATCTTTCCCCTGCTACGCCCACCAAGCCACACCCACAGAACCAGTAGTAAAAAATGTTGAACCCCATCACTGGCCAGTACTGGAATAGTTCAGATTTATTTATTTTTCATGTTTCTAGACTGCCCATCACTCTCAAGGAGGGCCTCTTAATGATTACTATTCAGGCCGAACAATTAATTGTGTGCCTTAATAACCTTCCAAGATTTTTGGAGGGTAGAGGGATGAGTGTGAGGGGTTAAAATAAAAATCATATTGCACTGTACAGTATTAAGTCATGTATTTTCATTTGAAATAATGTTTTAATACGGTGT
Organism: Thamnophis sirtalis; assembly: GCF_051295495.1. Classification (NCBI taxonomy): domain Eukaryota; kingdom Metazoa; phylum Chordata; class Lepidosauria; order Squamata; family Natricidae; genus Thamnophis; species Thamnophis sirtalis. The sequence goes on along the minus strand of NW_028261395.1, from coordinate 4,406,427 downwards.
CCCTGCGTGTTGTTGTTGGTTTGTTTTTTAACTTCTGTGAAGACACTGAAGATGATTTATTTTATGGAGTCTTTAGAGTTATATCCCATCCTTTTCTCCAGAAATTCAAGATGGCATATGTCACATTCTCTTTCTTCACGATCTCCTCTTAACAGCCCTGTGAGATAAGTTGGACTGTCAAGAATGATCAGCCCAGTCACTCAATGAACTTATTTTGGTGAGGGTGACCTGCATTCGAACTCAAAACTTTAACCACAAGGCACATATGCCTATGTTGTTAGCTAATAGTACTTGGGCACTGGACAGGAAGGCCTGGAGGAACGTTGTCCATGGGGTCGCGATGGGTGGGACACGACTTTGCAACTAACAACAACAACTTGGGCAGTAACACAATCCATAACGTTTTGGAAGAAGCATTACAGTGGAAGATGGATTTTTATCATTTTCGACAGAATCTAAGTCTAATACTTCATTTAATCTGTCAACCAAGCCCTTTTAATTTCATTAAATTGACAATGAACACAGTTTTCGAAAAATAAGGCAAGGTACTGTATAGGCAACTTCTGTACCAATATGATTTACTTATTTTTTTTATCATCCTTCCTCCCAACAGTTCCAGCGCGGTTGACATAATCTTTTTCTTAATCATAAGACATCTGTATAAATCATCAATTATTAAAAAAACACAAGTAACAATTAGTGTCATTCTGCCCTCACAAAGCTAACATTCTATTCAATGCTGTCACTGTGTACCATCTTCCTCCAAAAATAGTACAAATATGAAACATACATAAACCAAATAATTGAAGATTGGGTGGGGGGGGAGAGAGCTGACCAGGTTTGACCTGCATCTCTCTCATGAAAAATTCAGTATTTACTCCATCGTTTTTAATAGGGTTGGGGTTGATATAGCTTCCAATGACATCGTAGCAGGTTCTACCTTTGAGGTTCAGCATCAAACTTGGAAGAGCTGCAGATTTTAATGCCACGTGTTGGAAATGCTGTGATTAAGCACTGTGCATTTTAAAATGGGAAAATTATGCTTTCGTTTTGAACAGAAGTTATGCTGGTTTTGAGTTCTGGTTTGAACCAGCATAACTTCTGTTCAAAACAAAAGTTTAACTGTTTAACTGTTTATTTCATTTGTATGCCGCCCTTTTCCCCCGAGGGGGACTCAGGGCGGCTCACAACTCAAAAACAAGGGAAGGGGGGATACAAACAATTTGACAACAACACAAAACAATACATAATTTAAAAGCACAACAATCATACCATTCGAGATAGGGGCACGGTTCTTTAGCCCCAGGCCTGTCGGAACAGCCAGGTTTTAAGGGCTTTGCGGAAGGCCTGGAGGGTGGTGAGGGTGCGAATCTCCACGGGGAGTTCGTTCCAGAGGGTCGGAGCAGCCACAGAGAAGGCTCTCCTCCGGGTAGTCGCCAGTCGACACTGGCCGGCGGATGGAATTCGGAGGAGGCCTAGTCTGTGGGATCTAATCGGTCTGGTGGAGGTAATTGGCAGCAGGCGGTCTCTCAAGTACCCAGGTCCAATACCATGAAGGGCTTTATAAGTGACGACTAGCGCCTTGAAGCGTATTCGGAGACCAATAGGCAGCCAGTGCAGCTCGCGGAGGATAGGTGTTACGTGGGTGAACCGAGGTTTCTACCTTGTTTCCTCAAAAATAAGACTTTCCCAGATAATAAGCCCAATCAAGCTTTTGAGCGCATGCACTAAAAATAAGCCCTCCCCAAAAAATAAGCCCTCCCCAAAAATATTGCAACACAGCAGCAGCCATGAAGTGACTACGCTCTCCGCCTCCTGTGTCTCAAAAATAATAACACCTCCCCAAAAATAAGGCCAAGCTCTTATTTCAGGGGTAAAAAGAATTTTCGGGGAAACATGGCAGATAATACTTTTCCCATTTTAAAATGCACAGCACTTAAACATAGCATTTCCAACATATGCCACAATACATTAAAAAACCTATATAACTTATCTGATTTTATTCCCTATGAAAAAAAAGCATATGCATTCTACTACCGGGTGACATGCGAAAATTATCCTGTTCTGCTTTCATGATTGCAATCTTGTGAATTAAATTAGTGAATAAATAACTAATTTAACATCAAGGAGTATATTTCATGGCAGAACAAGAATCCGAACACTGAATGGCCTGATCAATAACTAATTTCACCCAAATATTCAATGCTGTTTTTTTTAACTTACCTTTGTGACTCCCAGGAAGTAACTGCCCGCCCAAAAGTTATTATTTTATTTTTCAATTACCGATTACTTTTACGAAACCATTAGACGTCACTAGTTTCTGACACTGCAGGCAATTTGATGAGCCATATTTAAAAGGTGGAAGCGCCCCAATATACAGGATGTACAGAAGCAAGCTATTTATGCATTGAGATTCATTTCTGCATATATTTAGCCAATCACCGTTGGTTTTATAACTGTTTGTTCAGGCAGGCTGAGAAGCACAATTCCACTTCCTCTAAGCAGTGAAAAACAGAAAGTAGAAGATAAGAGTTTTAGACCCCAAAGGAACAATTAGTGTTTTGTACAGTTGTATGAATCCCCGGAGGGATTAATTTCTACTTTCAATTAGAAAATGGATTCAATCCAGGCAAAGGGAATTGAAGATGCAACTCTTCAAGCCAGAGAGAGCAGACGAAGATAGTGTGTGACTGTCACAAGTGTGGAAACACTATTAGTAATATCACAACTATCAGCAACGGCTTCAACTGCTAGTAACACCCATGACTATCAGCTCTGAACTTAGCAAATGGAAATATAAGTTCCATATAGAGCCAAGGTGGCGCAGTGGTTAAATGCAGCACTGCAGGCTGCTTCAGCTGACTGCAGTTCTGCAGTTCGGCTCTTCAAATCTCACCGGCTCAAGGTTGATTCAGCCTTCCATCCTTCCGAGGTGGGTAAAATGAGGACCCGGATTGTTGTTGGGGGCAATATGCTGACTCTGTAAACCGCTTAGAGAGAGCTGAAAGCCCTATGAAGCGGTATATAAGTCTAACTGCTATTGCTATATTACTTTCCCCAGCCTGTTTATTACATGCTGGCTATTTCATTAGATGCACTAAGACAGGAGTGTCGAACTCGATTTCATTGAGGGACACATCAGGGTTCGGTTTGCCCTCAGGGGGCCAGGTTAGGTATGGCCAGCTCAATGTTACTCATGTCAGGGGTCCCTGTGGAGGCCCTAGCACCTTGCCAGCGAAAATGAGCTCCTGAGCTCCGTCTCCAGCTGTGACGGCCTCCTGCCAGCGAAAACGGAGTTCAGTGGGCCGCTTCTGCTGTTTCAAGGCCAGCTCCATGGGTCAGGTCTAAACACCCTATGGGTTGGATCCAGAGGTGGGTTCCTACCAGTTCGCACCTATTCGGTAGAACCGGTTCGTCAAATCTTCCGAACGGGTTAGAAGAGGTTCCACCAGTGGACCCGGAAAGCAGGCCACACCTACAGAAGAGGTTCCAAAAAATTTTGAAACCCACCACTGGTCCTTGGATAGGATTATTCCACACTATCATGCTCCTATTTATAAAACTCAGGGCCTCTGTGAAAGGTAAGGATGACGACTGCGTTTGTGGTGCAATCAGAACATTGCGTGTGTTGAAGTTGTTTTAACGCAAACCAAAGATGCCTTTTAAAATACAAGTTTACATCCTATTCTTATGCATGCCCAGTGCTGTGTGTGAGGTCATTTAAGGTGGTTCTGACAAGTGTCGTCAACATCTTCATATCCGGTCACATGAGCGGCAAGCCACTCCCATCCGGTCACATGGGCGGCAAGCCACTCCCACAAAGGAGGCCACACCCACAGAGTAGGTTCGAACAATTTTTGAAACCCACCACTGCTACACAGTTACTAAATCTGCATTGACTTCGTGGCACATAATCAACCCAAGCAATATGATCGATTGCGGTTTTTCTCTTCCTTTTTGATCTTTGAGTCGGTTGTGATTCCTGGCTGTTTTGATTCTTGCCTAGTCTGCAGTTTTCTTGTAAGTGATGTGCCATTTCCTCCTTCCTAGTGAGTGACAGGCCCAAGGTTATCCAGCTGGAGGAGGAACAAGAACGCTCCAGGTTTTTAACCAGATGCCTTAACCATTATACCATATAGCCGTGATGGCGAGCCTATGGCACATGTGCCAGAGGTGGCACACAGAGCCCTCTCTGGGGGTATGTGCACTGTTGCCAGCTGCCCTTCGGGTTTCGTCACATGTATGTGCGCTGGACAGCTGCTCTCACTAGCTGGTCTTCATATGAAGATCAGCTGTGCAGCGTTCATACACACACCAGAACCCAGAATGGAGCAGCTGGTTGCATGTGTGCCAGAACAGCTGTCTGGCACACCTGCACGTCACACAACTCGCAAGAGCAGCTGGCCGCCCCACGCATGAGCACTGGCCAGCTGCTCTTTTCTGGGTTCTAGCGCTCCAGTGCTCGCACACACGCTCCAGTTTCGGCACTCGGTGCCGAAAAGGTTAGCCGCCACTGCCATATAGGAATTGAATTGAATTGAATTTATTATATTTCTATGCCGCCCTTTTCCCCGAAGGGGACTCAGGGCGGCTCACAACCCAAGTCAAGGGGGGTGGTGGTACAAATAAGGAATAAAAAAGACGAACAGAACAATACACAATTTAAAAGCACACAACAACCATACCATTCGAGGGGGGACAAAAGCTCATTAGCCCCAGGCCTGTCAGAACAGCCAGGTTTTAAGGGCTTTGCGGAAGGCCTGGAGGGTGGTGAGGGTTCGAATCTCCACGGGGAGCTCGTTCCAGAGGGTAGGAGCAGCCACAGAGAAGGCTCTCCTCCGGGTAGTCGCCAGTCGGCATTGGCCGGCGAATGGAATTCGGAGGAGGCCTAATCTGTGGGATCTAATCGGTCTATTGGAGGTAATTGGCAGCAGGCGGTCTCTCAAGTACCTAGGCTCTTCGTATGGATATTTTTTTACATGTACTGTATATTTTTTGCCTGATTTGGGAAAGTTGGGGAGGATACCACTCAGAGTCATTCATGACTGACAGAGTTTATAAGCCCAAGAAAATTAAGAGATAAATTTAAAATAAAGAAATCGGACTTTCTTTATAGTATTTCTCCAACCTGGCAACTTCCAGAGGATGGGATTGTCAATTCACTGGACTGCTCAATTGGCACAGCCATTGCTGTCCTCATCACTGGAATAGCAACAGCAGTTCGACTTATATACCGCTTCATAGGGCTTTCAGCCCTCTCTAAGCGGTTTACAGAGTCAGCATATCGCCCCCCACAGTCTGAGTCCTCATTTTACCCACCTCGGAAGGATGGAAGGCTGAGTCAACCTTTGAGCCGGTGAGATTTGAACCGCCGAACTGCAGCTGAAGTGGCTGCAGTACTGCACTCTAACCGCTGCGCCACCTCGGCTCTTTCATTGTAGAAGTGCTACAATAGGTTAAAAAATGGCTATAAGGCTGCTTGGTGATGAACCAAATTAATGATACGCCAACCTCTTACCCTGATGTCGCCAGGATTTCATCTCCATCCGGAAAAGAAATTTAGAGAGAAACCAACCAGTTTATTTTAAAATGTAAAGGCCGAAGGCAATGCACTGGGTAAAATTGGCTTTATGCATCTAATATAACCAATGCAAAATATGTATATCTAAAATGTACCGCTTTTATGATTAAAATTGAGCTTTGCTTGTTTATTAAAAGCATATGCCTGGCATTATCCTCTGTACTGTGATCTTATGATCCTGAATTGCTGAAGTGTTCCAAGATGATTCAGATTTAATCCAGTCCTAGTCATATCAGTCATGTTAGAGATTATATGAAAGGTTAGCCATCACTGCCATATAGGAAGGTGGGAAAGGATACCACTCAGAGTCATTCATGACTGATGTAGTTTATAAGCACAAGAAAATTAAGAGATAAATTATACTGGATCCAGTATAGAAATGGCAAACCTTTCTTTAGGTGTAATGTGATATAACAACATTTCTATTTCATTAAAATATATTATTTCAAGAGAAAAACATGGTCTGTTCAAAATCTTAGGAGGACAAACTAGGCCAGCCTCGCAGACCAGCATTTTCCAACCAGGAAGCATCCAGATGTATTTCAAAGCATTCCAGCAGTTTGAGTTCCAATACACCTGGCGGATTTACAAGGAAGGATGGACACCATTCAAGACAATGAAACTGCCTGAAAGTTCTGTTCTGTTTTCTTGATAATGTGATTTCTATGTATCACTTTGAATCACCTATGATAAAAACAGGGCAAGAATAATTGCTAAGACAGAGTTTCATCTTTAGGACGTTGAACCTGAATGGAAATAGAATACGGCTTCAATTCTACCAAAACATCAAGTCAACTTAAATTATGAAATGTTCTGCCCCATCTCTCTCTCTCTCTCCCCCTCCCTCCCTCCCCCTCCCTATCTATCTATCTATCTATCTATCTATCTATCTATCTATCTATCTATCTATCTATCTATCTATCATCTATCTATCTATCTATCTATTTATCATCTATCTATCTATCTATCATCTATCTATCTATCTATCATCTATCTATCTATCATCTATCTATCTATCTATCTATCTATCTATCTATCTATCTCTATCTCTATAGCTATCTGTCTATCTATCTATCTACCTACCTACCTACCTACCTACCTACCTACCTACCTATCTACCTACCTACCTATCTCTATCTATCTACCTACCTACCTACCTACCTACCTACCTACCTATCTATCTATCTCTATCTATCTATCATCTATCTATCTATCTATCTATCTATCTATCTATCTATCTATCTATCATCTATCATCTATCATCTATCTATCTATCTATCTATCATCTATCTATCTATCTATCTATCTATCTATCTATCTCTATCTCTATCTCTCTATCTATCTCTTTCTATCCATCTGTCTGTCTGTCTGCCTGTCTGTCTGTCTACCTACCCGTCCATCCATCCATCCATCCATCCATCCATCCATCCATCCATCCATCCATCCAATTTATGGTTATCCGTTTCCAAACAGGGCCTTCCAAGTCAATTATTGGCCCTGGATCTTCACAACGTTGCTTTTACACATTACCCCGACATCCTTTTGCTCTGACAGGCATCCTATTGCGTTCAAAGGCAGCCCATGGTGTGTGTGTGTGTGTGTGTGTGTGTGTGTGTGTGTGTGTGTGTGTGTGTGTGTGTGTGTTTTAAACCCCCCACACACCTCGCGATCAATACACGCAAAATTGCTGAGGGCAGGCAAAGAGGAAAGCCGCAGTCCTGGAAGCGAGGAAGGAACTCAAAAAGGAGAGGCGCGGTAACCACGCTCGAGTCGCAGGCACCCCCTGCTTTGCTAGCACAAGAAATCGTAGCAATTGCATTCCCCCCCCCCCGGGTAGTGGGAGGTGGAGGTTGGATATACACCCCCGTGGGACAACTACTAAAGCCAGCGGCCGGTGCCGTTGTGGGTGATGAGGAGAAGGAGGAGGAGGAGGAGGGATGTTAAGACAAACCACAACGGCAACCGACCGCTTGCTCTCTCTCTCCATATGCCCTTGTCGCTATGAATAATCGCTGCACCAATTTTCCGCAATTGAGGAAGCTTGGGGGGGGGGGCAGAGAGAGAGAGAGAGAGAGAGAGAGAGAGAGAGAGAGAGAGAGAGAGAGAGAGAGAGAGAGAGAGAGAGAGAGCAGTTCTGCAGCCGTAGAAGCCCACTGTATCCCCCCACCCCCATAAACGCCACCCTCGTAAGCCCTTGGCAGCCCAAGTGCTACAAACGCTACCCGGTCTACTCTGCTAGGCGAGGCGAGCGGACGGGCAACAGAGACCACCGCCTCGGCTGCAACGCGCAACGCGCCCGCGGGTCTCCCTCCTCCACCCACCGCCCTCCGCTGCCGCTCTCCTCCTTTTGCCTTCCCTCCCCGGCGGCATCTCCGCTCGGCGAAGCCTTCCCGACGCCGCCACCCCTTCCCGGGAAAAGAGCCACAAAGGCGGCGGGCGGCGCCCTTGGAGGCTCGCTTACCCTGCTGCGCCGTTGCGCCGGGGCGGCCGGATCCTTCTTTCTCCTTTGCCCGCCCGGAGGAGGCAGCCCGCCGCGCTCTCTTCCCCAGGGAGAGAGGCCGAGGCCGGCCCAGCACAGCTGCACAGTGGGCTCGCTTCCTCCCCAAGCCGCTGGGTAGACCGGGGGGAGCGCAGATTCCTCTCTCACGCGTCCTGGGAGGGTCTCGCCGAGGACGGAGGAGAAGCCCCCATGTCTTCCCCTGGCGAGGCGAAGGGGGCGGCGCCGCGCGTGGGGCTGCTCCTTCCTTCCACCGAGCTAACGGGGATGGGGTGGGGCAAAAGGCGGGCACCTCCGAGGGAAGGGATCCAACGCATGTCCGCCTCTCCTTTTGGGGTGGGGAGGTGGTGGTCCGTCCGTCCCCCCGACCCCCCATCCTCCACGCCAGCCTCAGGGAACCCAGTAATTAGGGTGAGGATGGGAGCGAAACTTTGGGGGTCACCGCTCAAGTCAGCCCCAAAATACGGGGATCAGGTGGATGAGAGGAGAAGCAGCAGTGCCAAAGGAGGACCAGAGGCAGGGTGATGCCAGCTCTTCAGTGTAAACCAGAGAGGCAGTGGTGTATTAACCATTAAGCAGACTAAGCAGGTGCTTAGGACACCAATAGCAATAGCAATAGCAGTTAGACTTATATACCGCTTCATAGGGCTTTCAGCCCTCTCTAAGCGGTTTACAGAGTCAGCATATCGCCCCCAACAACAATCCGGGTCCTCATTTTACCCACCTCGGAAGGATGGAAGGCTGAGCCAACCTTGAGCCGGCCTCGCTTCCTCCCCAAGCCGCCGGGGACACCGGGGGGGGGGGAGCGCAGATTCCTCTCTCACGCGTCCTGGCAGGGTCTCGCCGAGGACGGAGCAGAAGCCCCCATGTCTTCCCCTGGCGAGGCGAAGGGGGCGGCGCTGCGCGCGGGCTGCTCCTTCCTTCCACCGAGCTAACGGGGATGGGGTGGGGCAAAAGGCGGACACCTCCGAGGGAAGGGATCCAATGGCAAGCTCGCATGTCCGCCTCTCCTTTTGGGGTGGGGAAGTTGTTGTCCCCCCGTCCCCCCCACGCCAGCCTCAGGGAACCCAGTAATTGGGGTGAGGATGGGAGCGAAACTTTGGGGGTCACCGCTCAAGTCAGCCCCCAAATACGGGGATCAGGGGGATGAGAGGAGAAGCAGCAGTGCCAAAGGAGGACCAGAGGCAGGGTGATGCCAGCTCTTCAGTGTAAACCAGAGAGGCAGGGGTGTATTAACCATTAAGCAGACTAAGCAGGTGCTTAGGACACCAATAGCAATAGCAATAGCAGTTCGACTTATATACCGCTTCATAGGGCTTTCAGCCCTCTCTAAGCGGTTTACAGAGTCAGCATATTGCCCCCAACAACAATCTGGGTCCTCATTTTACCCACCTCGGAAGGATGGAAGGCTGAGTCAACCTTGAGCCGGTGAGATTTGAACCAACGAACTGCAGTCAGCTGAAGTAGCCTGCAGTGCTGCATTTAACCACTGGGCCACCTCGGCTCTGTCAAGCCCCAAAGCGGGCATCACAAAGTTGAGAGAGAGAAAAAAACAACGAAGATTTGTGCAGAAGGTACAAAGGAGGGGGTGGCACCAAGATTTGTCAGTGTTTAGGGCACCAGTAAGCCTCAATTCATCACTGCAGAGAGGGCACCAAAAAAACATGGAAACCTTTATTGGAAGGGAATGGAAATGTAGATGGAGGTTCTCAGAAATCCAGGTCATGATTGTCCCAAAGGTATCGGGGGGGGGGGTTCCCAAGAGGCACCTGAAGAGCTGAAGAAGCTTCTTGGATGAGAAGCGAAACATCTTCCAAAAAAATAATAATAATAACAGAAAATCCAGTTGCCTCTTGAAAAAAGCAACTTGGGAAGGGGATGGAGAGTTGAGGATCTGCCTTTTGCTAACTTGCTAGGGCTTAGCCAACAACGCTGGGGATGTTATCGACTTGAAAGCCCTCACCACTTTTTTTTTACTTTAATTATTCCAATACTGTTTTAACCTTTTCATTAAAATAAAATGTTTGCATAGTTTTTATGTATGTTTTTAATTGTACGTTGCTCAGAGTTCATCTGCGAATGAGATGGGTAGTGTCTAAATTTGATAATAGAAATAAAGTAAATAAAAATAATGTCTTGTAAGCCTGAAAGCACATTTCTATCTATCTATAGCCTTTACTTTCCAAAGAACTAAGGAGAGTTCTGAGTTCTGCTTTCCGTGTTCCTGTTCCTGTTGTGGGCTGAAATGTCTGTTATCTAATCTTGCCCTGGCTGCAGCTCCCAAGGTTATTCTTACATTCGGAGGATGGGCCCACCTCATTCCCTTTTGGCTTAAGGCCAGCATACCTGCGAGACCGCCTACTGCCACACTCCTCCCAATGGCCGGTAAGATCCCACAAGGTGGGCCTCCTTCAGATGCCGTCAGCCAGACAATGTCGGCTGGCGGCTCCCCGGAGGAGAGCCTTCTCTGTGGCTGCTCCGACCCTTTGGAACGAACTACCCCCAGAAATCCGGACCTCACCCACTCTCATGGCCTTCAGAAAAGCTGTCAAGACCTGGCTATTCCGGCAGGCCTGGGGCTGTTGACCTCATGGTTGAGGTCCCGTGACCCATCAAAACCGCGGTAGACAAAACCGTTAGGGTTAGGTTTAGCGTTAGGTTAAGGGTTAGGTTTAGGGTTAGGTTTAGGGCTAGGTTAAGGGTTAGGTTTGGGGGGGTTAGGGTAAGTTTTTTGCTTTAATTTTAAATTTACCGCTCACAGCGCGATGTTTTCATTGCACTGTGATGACGCCACGTACGCGCTTTCGTCGTGCGCGCTTTTGTCTACTGTGGTTTTGTGGTGGAACCTGAGGTCCAGCCCCGAACCGAAACGAATGTATCTGTGTTGTTTTTAACTTGTCTATATTTTATTCTTATTTTCTTTATTGCTTTTCTTTTTCCCCTCGTTGTAAGCTGCCCGGAATCCTCCGGGATTGGGCGGCCTATAAATAAAATTAAACTCGAAACTTTTCCAGGCCAAGAAATATTCCCGTCAATCTATGCTGTTATAGGGATGCCGGTCTGCCTATTATCTCTATCATCTCCTTGGGGTGGGTTCCGGCAGGCACTACTGCCGGTTTGCTCGTGGGCGCGCTGCACGCACGTGGGTGCTTCACACGCACGCTTGGTGCACGCTGTGCGCGCATGCATAGTGTACAGTAAAAATTGTTATGCACAGAAGCGAAAAAACAAGATGGCAATGCCTATTGTTCGGGGGCGTGGCAGGCTTGGGCCGCTGCTGGTTGCAGGTGAAGCGGTTCGAACCAGTAGGAACCCACCACTGCATCTCCCTCTATATAACTATCTGTCTGTCTGTGTATTCACACACATGTGCATGCTTGTCTCGACTTTTCTCTATAAGTTTGTGTATGCACCCTAATTTTCCATTTAACTTCCTTCTAGATCAGTGTTTCTCAACCTTGGCAACTTGAAGATGTCCGGACTTCAACTCCCAGAATTCCCCAGCCAGCATTCGCTTGCTTGAGAGACCACCTGCTGCCAATTACCTCCCACAGACCCATTAGATCTCACAGGGTTGGCCTCCTCCGGGTACCATCTACCAGCCAATGCCACCTGGCTATTACCCGGGGGAGGGCCTTCTTGGTGGCAGCTCCAGCCCTCTGGAATGAGCTCCCCGCAGGGATTCGGACCCTCACCTCTCTCCAGGCCTTCCGAAAAGCCGTCAAAACCTGGCTTTGCCGGCAGGCCTGGGGGTGATGAGTTCCCTCCCCTCTCGACATGTATGGTTGTGCAACTGTTGTTTACTTTTATTATTTGTATTTTGTTTTTTATGTTCCCCTTTTTTTCCCCCTTGAATTGTTCGCCGCCCTGAGTCCTCCCGGAGAAGGGCGGCATACAAATAATAAAATTCTATTCTATTCTATCTTCAAGTTGGCAAGGTTGAGAAACACTGTTCTAGATCGTACAGAAACCCGAGAAAAACCAAGTTATTTATGAAAAGACAAATGCTCGGTGTCACATCTATATCTGTCCTATGACCAACTAGGCATCTCTTCCAACTTTCAGCCTTGGTTCAAATCAGTTCACGTGGTCAGATTTGCCACGAATGGTGTAGCTTAGTGGTTATGGAAGAATGAGTGTCTGGCTTGTTTGCCACTGACAGCACCCATTTCAAAATCTGCAACCAATGTTATGACACCAAGCATTGGCTTAAATCCTTGGGGACTTTCTCCATCCCCCAGGCAGTAAGAGAATGTGTTTTTTTTCACTTCTCACCTGCACACATTGGATTAGGTGGCATTTCTACCTGCTATTTTTTTTTTGCAAAGAATTTCCTTCCTACTTATATGCTTTTCTTGCAATACCTGTTTCCCTGCCCATAAGGGTTTGTACTCTGAAGGACATTAAATGCTATCTGCTGCTGAGGTTTCCTCCCTGACTAATAAACGCTTTCTCTCCACCCACTTCGTTTCTTTTTCACATTGGAGGAAACCATTTGTCACCTTGGGCCGGGCAGGGAGTGGAGAAGGAAGGCAGAATATATGTTTTTTCCCCCCCTTGTTACCCCAGTACAGTTTTTCTGCTGATGTAAGAAAGTAGTGATTTGCTGCTCTAATTGTTAATTAGATCTTCGCTAAATTCTCACTCCCGCACACACACCAGTGGTGAGATTCAACATTTTTTTTTACTACCGGTTCTGTGGGCATAACTTGGAGGGCGTGGCTTGGCGGGCTTGGAAGGGAAAGGATACTGTAAAATCTCCATTCCCACCCCACTCCAGGAGAAGGTTACTGCAAAATCCCCATTCCCTCCTGATCAGCTGGGACTCGAGAGGCAGAGAATAGATGGGGGCAGGGCCAGTCAGAGGTGATATTTATCAGTTCTCCAAACTACTCAAAATTTCGGCTATTGGTTCTCCAGGACTGGTTAGAACCTGCTGAATGCCACCTGGTTAGAACCTGCTGAATGTTGTGTTTTTTAAATTTGTATTGTTCTATATGTCTAAAGTTTGTTTTTCCCCCCTCCCCTTTTGAGTTGTGAGCCGCCCTGAGTCCCCCCAGGGAAAAGGGCGGCATATAAATTTAATAAAATACTCAAATACTCAAATACACCTCTGACACTCAACATTCATGCCCATACAGCTAAGATATAGCCTACTATTTTGATTTTTTTCCCCTTCCAAACGTCTTTAGAATATAATGTTTTTTTTAAAGTAACCTTACATACATTTCTAGGGTGTCCAATCTATTGGTTAACTTAATGATGCCGAAGTATACAGCGTACCATATATTGGGCGCCATTCTACCAGTATATAGATTTAGCTAAAAGCAAGTTGTAACAATTCTACTTAGCAATAGCAGTTAGACTTATATGCCGCTTCATAGCGCTTTCAGCCCTCTCTAAGCGGTTTACAGAGTCAGCATATCGCCCCCAAGAGTCCGGGTCCTCATTTCACCCACCTCGGAAGGATGGAAGGCTGAGTCAACCTTGAGCCGGTGAGATTAGAACCGCTGAACTGCAGATAACAGTCAGCTGAAGTGGCCTGCAGTGCTGCACCCTAACCACTGCGCCACCTCGGCTCATCACTTATGTGATGTGCAATCAGCGCATTGCAGTTTTGCGATACTAGTAGGAAAATAAAGATAAAGATTTGCCGAAGTTGAGCTTGACTAGTTATCAAGCAGAAAAACGCAACAATTTTTTAAAAAATTTATACCTTTTTTGAAATAAGTAGTGGCAAAGAGCAGAAATGGAAAGAGATAAAGGAAACCTAGATGAATCTAGTTTATACTAACACCATTCGCTGCATCTCTCCAAACTTTTTCTGTCCTTGCAATCCATTACTTTCTCCCAATTCCATGCAATCCCTTTTCTTTAAGCCTCTCACCTCTTTCTGAAGAATGTATAAGCTCCATCTAACCACGGGTTTCTCGCTCTTCCCCTCTTCTTCCTCAAACCATTTATTCTCGCTTCAAGTCCTGGTTTTGTAATTCAGTTCTTCTCCTCTGTTTGAGTTCAAATATTGACTTTATTTGAATCCATAGACTTTCTGTTCTTCAACGTCTGATACAAATGGTTCTCAAATGATAAGCTTGTTATTTCACAGCTTCACACCAGGTGGTTATATTTAACTTTTCTGCACTCTAAAAAAAATCCCACTTCAATGTGGGGTGGATTTGGGGTTGTTTTTTTTTTTGATAGACTATTCATTTTGTCATTCAACTTAATGCTCACCAAACACTAGCCCCATTCGTTTGTGGGTTTTTAAATAGCTTACTTTTTTGTACCATCTCCTCTTCTTCCAAAGTACCTTTTCATGTCACCATACATACATGTGTGTGTATTGCATATGTGTGTGGAGTATGTTCCTCATACCATATGCAATTACGACTATCTTACTTCTCCAAGTTGGTTTCTGTTAATTCATGTCAATTCATGTATTTTGTAAGCCGCCCGGAGTCCTACGGGATCGGGCGGCATATAAATTTATTTATTTTTTAATTTTTATTTCTCATATATACATTCACAATTATATGAGCTCATAACTGTTATTAATAATATGTACTTGTAACAATTTTTCTCCCCTACAGTTGACAATATAATTGAAGTTGCTTTCTTACCATCCCATAAACCCATCTTATTTTACAACAATCCTACTTCTTCTACTTTCCTTCCCTCCTTCCTTCCCTCCTTTCTTCTCTCCTTCTCTCCTTCCTTCCCTCCTTCCTTCCCTCCCTCCTTCCCCCTTCCCTCCCACCTTTGTTCTCTCCTTCTCTCCTTCCCGCCTTCCTTCCCTCCTTTCTTCTCTCCTTCTCTCCTTCTCTCCTTCCTTCCCTCCTTCCTTCCCCTTTCTTCTCTCCTTCATTCCCTCCTTCCTTCCCTCCTTTCTTCTCTCCTTCATTCCCTCCTTCCTTCCCTCCTTTCTTCTCTCCTTCATTCCCTCCTTCCTTCCCCCTTTCTTCTCTCCTTCCTTCCCTCCTTCCTTCCCTCCCTCCTTCCCCCATCCCTCCCACCTTTCTTCTCTCCTTCTTTCCTTTTCTCCTTCCTTCCCTCCTTCCTTCCCTCCTTTCTTCTCTCCTTCCTTTCCTCCTTCCTTCTCTCCTTCCTTCCCCCCTTTCTTCTCTCCTTCATTCCCTCCTTCCTTCCCTCCTTTCTTCTCTCCTTCATTCCCTCCTTCCTTCCCTCCTTTCTTCTCTCCTTCATTCCCTCCTTCCTTCCCCCCTTTCTTCTCTCCTTCCTTCCCTCCTTCCTTCCCTCCTTTCTTCTCTCCTTCTCTCCTTCCTTCCCTCTAAATTTATTAAATTACAATTACAATTACAATTAGTTGCTGTGAGAAGCCTGTATGCAGTGCTGCGTCGGAGTGTAGGACTTTTTTGCCAGAGTGATTATCTCTTTGTTTATTTTGGGCTTGCAGCCAACGAGAGCCTGGACTGATTAAAACATTCTTTTGTACGTCTGTTTTGGCTTTCGTTCCTGACGGAGAAAGGAGGGCAGAACAGTTAGGTGTATGGAAAAGTGTGTGGTCATTGCCATGGAATCATGATGGCATTCAGTTATGTTAATTAACTAAAGAAGCCAATAAGACAGATGAATTCTCACAAATAGCATGCTTTTTAAAAACAAAATCATGCTTTTTTTTCACGACCTTATAGAAACTTGTTTGCACCCCCATTTCATAATTTTCCTTTTTCTGTATTTAACTTAGAGCTCCAGGAACCCAAAACAAAATTGTTTTTCCTATATGTGTGTGGTACAATCCTGTAAAAAAAGCAACCAGCTTTTGCTATAATAAATGTGATTAATGAAACTGCCTTAGAGGAATGGTCTGGGAAATTGTTAAATTTTAGACCAAAGTCATCACTCCACCTATGTTAGGTATTTAATCTGGATCATCCAGTTATGACTCCTGACTCATCAGAAGTATTGCGTCTATTTTTGATTTATGGCTATAGCTATTCCTAATCTATTCTTAAATCAAACTGTACCCAACACTTGCTTATTTAGTCTACTGAAAAGAAGGACCAGGGGAGACACGATAGCAGTCTTCCAATATTTGAGGCGCTACCACAGAGAAGAAGGGGTCAAGCTATTTTCCAAGGCATCTGAAGGAATAATGGATGGAAGCTGATCAAGGAGAGATTCAACCTAGAAATAAGGAGAAATTTTCTAACTGTGAGAACAATCAACCAATGGAACAGTTCGCCTCTGGAAGTTGTGGGAGCTTCATCATTGGAAGCTTTCAAGAAGAGACTGGAATGCCATGTGTCAGAAATGCTGTAGGGTTTCCTGCTTGGTTGGAGGGGAGGGCTTGGACTAGATGACTACAAGGTCCCCTTCAACTATGTTAATCTGTTAATTTACTTCTGCATTCAATATTTATCTGGCTATACAATATTACTCAGGGGTGCTCGGGATAGGAGTGGAGCGTCTATGTTTGTTCCCCCCAACATTGCTTAAATACATTCTCCAATTGATCTCAGCTGTGCAGTTAATTAACATCAAGAAGACCTTTGAGTTAAGGTCAACTCCTGATTATTATGTTCTTTTTTAAAAGCAATAATATAGATCTTGCTTTTCTCCTGTACGTTTTTTTTCCCCTTCAAATTCCCAGCTAGGCCTTTTGAAATCAGCCAAATTTGATTAGGTGCACGAAAGAAGTTAAAAAAAAATATGTTTGCAAGCATCTCCCATACTGAGCTGCAGATGGCTATAGTTGAATATAGATAGCATGGGTGGATGGAGAGCTGTAATCACGACTATTGACCTTGTAAAAATAATAGCAGTTAGCAATAGCAATAGCAGTTGGACTTATATACCGCTTCATAGGGCTTTCAGCCCTCTCTAAGCGGTTTACAGAGTCAGCATATTGCCCCCACAGTCTGGGTCCTCATTTCACCCACCTCGGAAGGATGGAAGGCTGAGTCAACCTTGAGCCGGTGAGATTAGAACCGCTGAACTGCAGATAACAGTCAGCTGAAGTGGCCTGCAGTGCTGCACCCTAACCACCCTAATGCTTTAGGTGGACCTACTTTTAAGATTTGTCATTGGGATATCTTAAAAGTTGGAGCATTTCAATAATGTATTTGGTTTCCATGAGTTGATTTTTGTACTGTTGAGATCCTCCCCTCCCTCTCTCCCCCTCCCTCTTTCTCTCTCTTCCTTATTGAACTACTGTTGCAACTGCCATCAAGCCTTTGACCTCCTGTTAACGGGTTATGACTTAATTTTCACCCCTCCATAAAAGTAGGCAGATTAAACACGGGACTCATACAAAGAAGGATTAGGCCGTTACTATTTAGGAAGTGAGAGCTTTTTAAACTCCTCTACCTGTACATTCTGAGGTTTCATTCCAGTCTCCTTAGACATAAACTTGTATGGATGTTAATTTATCTTTGCAGTTGTTTGCAAAACCTCTCCTTAAGCCAACCACTGTTTTATTGCTTCACTGACAAACTGTGCCAATACCTTCTCTGTTGTAACTTACACAGAGTTGTATGGACTTGCAGGAAGTGACTGGACACGTCTATTTCACCGGGTGGAGCCTCTCATTCTGCGTCTGGTTAAGAAAGCACGTAGATCAAGTATAGGAAGAATGTAGGGAACTTAAGGAAAATGCACAGTCCCTGGTCTTGTTTGCTTTCCACCCTATTCCGCTAAAAAGGCTTTGAGGATCACATTTTAAAGACATTTAATGAAAGGATTTCAAGTGGCAGCAAAAGGAAAAACATGGGGATACTATATTCACAGGTAAGTTACTCTGTAGCAATTTACTACTATTAAAATGGGCGTCAACAGTAGCTATTATGCACTGCAGCCAGTTTGATTTTGTTTTATCAAATTCAAGCAGTTTGATAAATTGTCAAGTCTAAGAAATTGCATCTCTGTGGGGAATCAGTTGCCAGTGGAATAATCAACAGTTTTCCATTAAAACATGGATCGAATTGAAGTTAGAAGAGGGAAATATTTGAAATTGGGTTGTGTGGCTTATGGAAATCAGAAAAAGTGGCTCATGAGACCTCTTGATCAGGGAGTTTGGAGCTGTTGGTTAAAGTTGTCAGTGGGAGATACAGCAATGAAAGTTCTATCAAGGGCTTGCTTGCTACCAATAAGAAAAAAGCAGATTTACCTTCTCCGTACCTGTATAGATTAGTGAATGTTCTAATGACAAATCTAGTCTTTTTTAGTAAAAGAAAGGGAATTAAAATAGAGCTAGATATTTAAAGCATATGCCAGTTCCTAACAGGACAAAACCTGTTCAAAGCACTCTTAACAGGAACAGCGTGTTGAATTTGAGTGAGCAAAGAAACATGTATAAACATAATAATGATATATCTTGCTTCATCACCCTAACTAAAGATTTCAGTTTACATTAGGAAGTATGAGCAGCATCTAAAACAGAAACTTAACTCCGTGATTATAGCTATATTGCCAAAACCTCTTCTAAGTTCCTATGTCTACATTTAATTCCAAACCTGATTATGTGCCATTTATTTTTTATGCATTCACTCTTATCAGCCACAATGATATATTTTCTTCCTGATCCTTCACGTTTTCCTATGGTGCACCCATTATTGCTTTAATGAGTCTTTCCTTATTTCCTTGTGAATGATTGTCCTCTTCTCTATCTTTCTACCTTTCCCAGAACTATAGACTTATCCAGAGTTACGTCTTTGCACAATACATTTCATATTAATATATATTTGCATACTTTGTGCCTGGTCATTTAAGTGAGGACTCTGATTATTCACTCCTATATTTGCTACAGCTATATTTATATAGCTATCCCTGATATTCCCCATAGTTTTCCTGGAGTCTTCTCCATTAATACAGTTCACAAGTATTCTTCCTTTTTTAAAATCCAACTTTCACTTCCACAAAGCCTTTATTTATTTTTTTCCCTTTAGTATATTTTATTTTCATTTTCATACACTCACATACAGTATTAAACAGTAATTGCATCAATTCCTCTTGTCGACAATGCCCCAGAAAATAAAAGCCCAATATACCTCTTCCATTCTCCATACACCTCTTTCTTCCACCACCCTCCAACTTTCTATCTTCCCTCCATTATCCCCCTCTACCCTACTTCCCCTCGCCCTCTACCACTCCTCTCTCCAGATCCGCTCCCCCCTTCCCTTTCGCCTTCCCCCCCACCCTCTCTCCCATCCCTCTCTACCCATCTTTCTTCTTTCCTACTCCTCCTCCCCTCGGTGTATTTCCATTATATGTTAATGTATTTGGCTTATCCTATTTTTAAAGAAAAATTAGAGAAAAACAGTATACATGTGAAGTCACATTGCATTGAGATCTAACACATCGTGTCTAGTCTTTATTGATTACATCAAATTGGCTTACAATTCCAAGCTTAAAGAATAGTAAACTGTATTACACCATAGTAAATAGTATTTTGGGATTTTCTACATTACAAATCAGGGAATTGGTGGCTCGGTGGCTAAGATGCTGAGCTTGTTGATCAGAAAGGTTGGCAGTTCGGCGGTTTGAATCCCTAGCACCACGTAATGGAGTGAGCTCCCATGACTTGTCCCAGCTTCTTTCAACCTAGCAGTTTGAAAGCGTGTAAAAATGCAAGTAGAAAAATAGGAACCACCTTTGGTGGGAAGATAACAGCGTTCCGTGCTCCTTCGGCGTTTAGACGTGCCGGCCAGATGGCTACAGCGATGTCTTCAGACAGCACTGGCTCTTCAGCTTTGAAACAGAGATGAGCACTGCCTCCTAGAGTCAGGAATGACTAGCACATATGTGCAAGGGGAAACATTATATTCTCCTTTAGTATGTGGCAATGATCTTGGGAGACACGAGGAAAAGCCACTGCCTGATAAATTAAATTTTAGTCTAAAAGTGGAGGTATGGTAAAAGAATCTCAGAAGGAACAATCCATAATTTTTGGGAAAGTAAAAAAGAGGGATGGAAGATGTGCTTTCAGACTTGCAAGATTCTGCTAATGCATTTTTACGATAAAGTTAAGCTAAAATTCCTGGCTGTGCTTTTTGCCTTGATTATCTCACAAGGTTAACAGATACAACTCTCTGTCGTTGTTCAAGAAAAAAATTAATTTTGCATTTAAAAACTTATGAAAACTCTGTAGCTAGGGGAGAAGATCCCTCTTTTTCAAAAGTAATGAGGAAAAAATGCAATTTGGATTCTGAACCCTCTTATCTATAAACACACAGAGATTGGTAGTATACACATATCCAGTTGAACTGCATTCCATTTCAGAAACGATTTGGATTTCTGAATCCTTCACCTGGGTTATTGCGGCTCTTGTTCATCCGCTGTCTTGAAATGCAAAATGAAGACAGGCGGTGATACCAAAGCACAATCCATGCTGATGAAACACTTGTATATAAAACATTCCCAGATAAAAGAGAAAGTCAGGATGATATAAAGATAAAGGTAAAAGATTCTGCTCGCACATATGTGCCAGTCGTTCCTGACTCTGAGGGGTAGGTACTCATCTCCGTTTCAAAGCCGAAGAGCCAACACTGTCCGTAGATGTGTCCGTGGTCATGTGGAGAAAGAAAAGAAGAAAACTGAGATTCAAGTTCTTCATCCTCGGGGGGATCTTATAATTGCTGGCATTACGGCTGAACTGAAAGTTATTATGACAATTGGCTTGAATTTGAATAACTCATAGAGTCAAACTGCTCTGTTCGAGAATTCCCTTCATGTAGTTTCCTCTTTTCTTTCTCTCACAAAGATGGATAGTCCATTTTGGACTGAAATTACGCAATTCCTGAAACCTACCGTATTTTTTGGAGTATAAGACGCACCTTTCCTCCCCAGCCCAAAAAAAGAGGGTGAAAATCTGGGTGCGTCTTATACACTGAATACAGCATTTTTTGCCTCCTGAAACCCCGTCCTCTCCACTAAAATGTCCGTGCAAAGCCTTTAGGAGGCTTGTAGAGTACTCCTGGGGGCTGGGGAGGCAAAAACAAGCAAAAAATGTGCCGTTTTTTGCTTGTTTTTGCCCCCACCCACCCACCCGGAGGAGCACTCTACAAGCCTCCTAAAAGCTAGGCCCTTTACTTGGCAAAAAACGGGGCCTTTTTTGCTTGTTTTTTCCCCAGCTCCCAAGAGGACGAGGTGGCGCAGTGGTTAAATGCAGCACTGCAGGCTACTTCAGCTGTCTGCAGTTCGGCTGTTCAAATCTCACCGGCTCAGGGTTGACTCAGCCTTCCATCCTTCTGAGGTGGGTGAAATGAGGACCCGGATTGTTGTTGGGGGCAATATGCTGACTCTGTAAACCGCTTAGAGAGGGCTGAAAGCCCTATGAAGCGGTATATAAGTCTAACTGCTATTGCTATTGCTAGCACTTTGCAAGTCTCTCAAACTCTCGGCATGCTCCGTAATTTCATCAAAAAAAATGAGGCATGAGAGGGTTTGGGAGACTGCAAAAACTGTTTGTTTTTTTTTAATGTACCTCTTCAAAATCTTGGTGCATCTTATACTCCGAAAACTACGGTAAGTTTTATAGCCTTGGAGAGGAGAAGGTCGGATGGTCGTTTACCTTTTGATTGGTTAGGATAAAACAACAACAGTTCTCACCTATTTTACAGCCTTTTTCACCAGCCTTTTGTTAAGCAGTTTGCATTCCTTAAAGAGGTGCCAATTTGGATTCATTAACATTAGAAGTCAGGGATCTCTGCATGGCACAGCCGATTAGATTTATAAATCTTTGAAACAACAGTCTAACTGTTTAACTGTTTATTTCATTTGTATGCCGCCCTTTTCCCCCGAGGGGGACTCAGGGCGGCTCACAGCTCAAAACAAGGGAAGGGGGAATACAAACAATTAGACAACAACACAAAACAATACATAATTTAAAAGCACAACAACCATACCATTCGAGACAGGGGCAACAGCTCTTTAGCCCCAGGCCTGTCGGAACAGCCAGGTTTTAAGGGCTTTGCGGAAGGCCTGGAGGGTGGTGAGGGTGCGAATCTCCACGGGGAGCTTGTTCCAAAGGGCTGGAGCAGCCACAGAGAAGGCTCTCCTCCAGGTGGTAGCCAGTCAGCACTGGCCGGCGGATGGAATTCGGAGGAGGCCTAATCTGTGGGATCTAATCGGTCTGGTGGAGGTGATTCGCGGCAGGCGGTTTCTCAAGTACCCAGGTTCAACACCATGAAGGGCTTTATAAGTGACGACACACATATTATAAGAAAACACATATTACAAAACATATGTAACATATTACAAAAATTAAAAGGGACATTAAATAAAGTATCCAAAAAAAAAACCCAATTGATATTTACAATAAAATTTTAAAAATTATATTGAAATTAACAACCAAATTAATCCTGTATTTTATTCTATTCAAGCCAGGCCGGCTTGCTGGAAAAGCTAACTTTTTAGGGCGCGTCAGAAGGACCGGAGGACGGGGATTATACGAAGCTCCGGGGGCAGTTCATTCCAGAGGGAAGGCGCTCCCACAGAGAAGGCTCTCCCCCCTGGGGGTCGCTAGCCGACACTGTCTGGCCGACGGCACCCTGAGGAGGCCAACTCTGTGGGATCGCACTGGATGGTGGGAGACTACCGGTGGCAGTAGGTGGTCTCGCAGGTACCCTGGGCCTAAGCCACGGAGCGCTTTGAAGGTCATAATTAGTACCTTGAATCACACCCGGAAGACAACTGGCAACCAGTGCATGCTTCCTAAAAGGAGTGTAACATGGGAGCACCTAGATGCCCCCATGATAACCCACACGGCTGCATTCTGGACCAGCTGAAGCTTCCGGGTGCTCTTCAAGGGGAGCCCCATGTAGAGAGCATTGCAGTAGTCCAGGCGAGAAAGGACAAGGGCATGAGTTTTTAGTTTAGTTTAGTTTTCACTTTATTTGTATGCTGCCCTTTTCCCTGGGGGGACTCAGGGCGGCTCACAGTTCGAAGGGGGGGGGGGAGGACAAACAATTTACAACATAAAGACACAACATCATTTAAGAACTCAACAGTCATACAATTCGAGTAGGGGTTAGAGTCTTTAACCCCAGGCCTGCCGGGATAGCCAGATCTTAAGGGCGGTGCAGAAGGTCTGGAGGGTGGTGAGGGTCCGGATCTCCACGGGGAGTTCGTTCCAGAGGGTCGGAGCAGCCACCGAGAAGGCCCTCCTCCGGGTAGTTGCCAGTCTACACTGGCTGGCTGATGGAATTCGGAGGAAGCCTAATCTATGCGATCTTATCGGTCTAGTGGAGGTAATTGGCAGTAGGCGGTCTCTCAAGTAGTGACTGTGCATAGAGCATCCCGATCCAGAAAGGGGCGCAACTGACGTGTCAGGTGAACCTGGTAAAAGCCCCCCCCCCCCCGGGTCACGGCCATCAGGTAGCAATAGCAATAGCAATAGCAGTAGACTTATATACCGCTTCATAGGCCTTTCAGGCCTCTCTAAGCAGTTTACAGAGAGTCAGCATATTGCCGCCAACAATCTGGGTCCTCATTTTACCCACCTCGGAAGGATGGAAGGCTGAGTCAACCCTGAGCCAGTGAGATTTGAACCGCTGAACTGCTGATCTAGCAGTAGCCTGCAGTGCTGCGTTTAACCACTGCGCCACCTTGGCTCTTCTAAACACCTTGGTGTTCTTCTAAACTAAGTTGTGTAGCCAGGAGGACTCCCAGGAAGTTGTCATAGCTGGACCTGGAGCTGATGATAGAATAGGGTACCCCCTGCAAACCCCAAGAAGACAGTCATCTCCACGAAGCTCTCCTTTGTGGTGGGACCTATCAGTTGTACAGTTTGCAATAGTAGTTCTTTCCCAAATGACTCAAGAATTCTTATTCTGAGAATGGATGCTAAAGCATGAAGATCTCGCTGTATCCTGCCCATTGGGCTTTACAGTGGGGGGGAAAATGATTCAGGAAAAAAACATGAGTGATTGGTAACTCAGCAGTCCTTGAAGCTGTCACACCAGTAATTTTAGATTAATGGTTAATGTATTGGCACCACTTTGTGGATTTAATGTGGAACTGCAGCCTTAGTGCAATACTTACTCAAGGGGTCCCTGAATTGCACACTTTTTAAAAACTATTTTACTTTACTTTAGCATGTATATTAATTTCTTCATCACACATTTGTATCCAGGGTGATCCCTATAGGCATTAATTCTCCTGTGATCTTTCCAAAAGGCCTATGAAGCGGTATATAAGTCTACTGCTATTGCTATTGCTATATATTGCTATTGCTCACCAGGTGCCTGTGCTGATTTAATTTGATTTTAAAATAAAACAAAACGATGAAATAGAAAACGGCATGTTGATAACATGATAACCTTATTTCCAAGACAGCGTTTGTATACCAGCAAAGACCCAAGAGCCATTCTTTGGAAATAAAAAAACAGGGATGTTTGCAGTTTATTTATTTATTTTTATTTTTTTGTTTCACCAAGAATTTGTATTTTAGGCTTGACGAGGGGTGTTAGATTTTAAAGTAATATGATCGCACATGTATACTGTCTTCTCTTATTTTTCTCTTTAAAACTAAGATATGTTAAGTATATTGATATGGAAGCATAAATACCATCAACATAGAATGGAGTTTGCTCAGAAGCTGAAATACACCAAGGAGAGGAAGAGTGGGAAACAGAGGAGAGAAGAAAGATAGGAAGAGATGGATAGGAGAGAGGAAGAGTGGGAAACAGAGGAGAGAAGAAAGATGGGAAGAGAGGGATAGGAGAGAGGAAGAGTGGGAAACAGAGGAGAGAAGAAAGATGGGAAGAGAGGGATAGGAGAGAGGAAGAGTGGGAAACAGAGGAGAGAAGAAAGATAGGAAGAGATGGATAGGAGAGAGGAAGAGTGGGAAACAGAGGAGAGAAGAAAGATGGGAAGAGAGGGATAGGAGAGAGGAAGAGTGGGAACCAGAGGAGAGAAGAAAGATGGGAAGAGAGGGATAGGAGAGAGGAAGAGTGGGAAACAGAGGAGAGAAGAAAGATGGGAAGAGAGGGATAGGAGAGAGGAAGAGTGGGAACCAGAGGAGAGAAGAAAGATGGGAAGAGAGGGATAGGAGAGAGGAAGAGTGGGAAACAGAGGAGAGAAGAAAGATGGGAAGAGAGGGATAGGAGAGAGGATAAAGGGGGAAGATGAGGAGGATAAGGAGGAGTGGAATGAAGAGAGAGGAGAAGGAGAAAGGAAGGGGAAGTAGAGTAGAAAAGGATGATGGAGGGAAGAAAGGAGGTAGGAGAGAGGTAGAAGAAAGAGGTGTATGGAGAGCAGAAGAGCTAATAATGGGTTTTTATCTTTCTGGGCGTTGATGACAAGAGGAACTGATGTAATTACTACTTAATACAATAGGATATTGGCTATGTAATAGTATGCATGTGATTATATGTTATGAAAATGGAAAATAAAAAAGGATATTTAAAAAAAGAAAAAAGAAATAAGTATGTGTGTGCTACAATTCAAAATGGTGGACGAATGTGATGAAGTAAAGGTTCCCCTCGCACATACGGGCTAGTCGTTCCTGACTCTAGGGGGCAGTGCTCATCTCAATTTCAAAGCCGAAGAGCCAGCGCTGTCCGAAGACGTCTCCATGGTCATGTGTCTGGCATGACTAAACGCCGAAGGTGCATAAAACACTTGTTACCTTCCCACCAAAGGTGGTTCCTATTTTTCTACTTGCATTTTTACGTGCTTTCGAACTGCTAGGTTGGCAGAAGCTGGGACAAGTAACAGGAGCTCACTCCGTTACGCGGCACTAGGGATTCGAACCGCCGAACTGCCGACCTTTCTGATCAACAAGCTCAGCGTCTGAGCCACAACCCATCATATATTTATCGTTTTGTCTTAAATCAAAAGTTGTTGAAACTCAGGCAGAGGAAGAATGGGAGGGAATGTAAGAGTAGGAAAGAGGGGATGAATGGGAAGAAGAGGGGAAGGGTAAAGGGGAGGAAGGGGAAGGAGAGAAGGGAAAGGAGAGGAGGAAGGAAGGAAGGAGAGAAGAAAGAGAAGAAAGGGGGGTAGGAAGGAGGGAGGGAAGGAGGGAGGGAAGGAAGGAGGGAAGGAAGGAGAGAAGGAGAGAAGAAAGGAGGGAAGGAAGGAGGGAATGTAGGAGAGAAGGAAGGGGGAAGGAAGGAGGAAAGGAAGGAGGGAAGGAAGGAGGGAAGGAGAGAAGGAGGGAAGGGGAAGGAGGGAGGGAAGGAAGGAGAGTAGGAGAGAAGAAACGAGGGAAGGAAAGAGGGGGGAGGGAAGAAGAAGTAGGACCGTTGTAAGATAAGATGGATCTATGGGATGTTAAAAAAAGCAATCTTCAAATATATTGTCAACTGTAGGGAAAAATTGTTATAAATACATATTATTAATAACAGTTATGAGATCATATAATTGTGAATGTATATATGAAATTGATAAAATAAAAATAAAATAAAAACGTTGTTGAAACTCCTTACTGAGATTCTCCTGCCTTTCTCTCTTTCCTTCCCTCAGCCCATTTGCCAGGCCGCTTATAATAACGACTTAAATGAACTTCAGCTCCTATTGGAAGAAGACAGAAATAATCTGAATATCCAGGACTATTTTAGTGGAGACACGGCGTTAATCTGTGCATGCAAAAAGGGGCACAACAGAATCGTCAGTTACCTTCTGAAAATGAACGCTGATGTGAACATTAAAAATAAGGTGAGAGCAGCTACTGCAATTGTACCTCGTCTTAGGTTGCTAAAACCAGGACTGATGTCGAAAGAGAATAGAGGAAGGATATGCTAGCTGAGGAATTCTGGGAGTTGAAATTCACACATCTTATTGTTGTTAGGTTTGAAAACACTGCTTTAAAATCACCTCTAAGCGGAATAGGAGACAGGGAAAGGCAGAATGTAAGAGTAGAAAAGAGGGGAGGAATGGGAAGAAGAGGGGAAGGGTAAAGGGGAGGAAGGGGAAGGAGAGAAGGGAAAGGAGAGGAGGAAGGAAGGAGAGAAGAAAGAGAAGAAAGGGGGGTAGGAAGGAGGGAGGGAAGCAAGGAGGGAAGGAAGGAGGGAAGGAAGGAGAGAAGAAAGGAGGGAAGGAAGGAGGGAAGGAAGGAGGGAAGGAAGGAGAGAAGGAGAGAAGAAAGGAGGGAAGGAAGGAGGGAATGTAGGAGAGAAGGAAGGGGGAAGGAAGGAGGAAAGGAGGGGGAAAAGGAAGGAGAGAAGGAGAAAAGAAAGGAGGGAAGGAAGGAGGGAAGGAGAGAAGGAGGGAAGGGGAAGGAGGGAGGGAAGGAATGAGGGAAGGAAGGGGAGTAGGAGAGAAGAAACGAGGGAAGGAAAGAGGGAAGGAGGGAAGAAGAAGTAGGACCGTTGTAAGATAAGATGGATCTATGGGATGTTAAAAAAGCAATCTTCAAGTATATTGTCAACTGTAGGGAAAAATTGTTATAAATACATATTATTAATAACAGTTATGAGATCATATACTTGTGAATGTATATATGAAATTGATAAAATAAAATAAAAATTATTAAAAAAAATAAAAAAATAAAATCACCTCTAAGCAGTGGTGGGATTCTGCCAGTTCGCACCACTTCAGAAGAACGTACTGTGAACTTTCTGAGCAGTTTGATGAACTGATTGTTGGAAGAAATCATTAGGGCAGGGAACCGATTGTTAAATTATTTGAACCCCACCACTGCCTCTAAGCTTTGGGGGCATGTAGATTTTCTTTCTTGAGTTCTGAAAGGTGAGACAGAAAATCCAGACACAGGCAAAACAAGGAGACATAACTAACGTGTCAGGGTTCCAAATAGCACCCCAAAGTAAATCAGACTCTGAGGCAAAGTATTGCTCAAGGTTCTAATTTATTAAGAGAGCCATGTTGACACATCTGGGAAAACCCAAATCTGAAGGCTTCCTGGTTTTCCCCACCCCCCCAGTTGAAAGTTCAAGATCTTGCCCCTACACCCATGAGTCCATCCCATGGTCCAATCTTCCACTGCCATGCTGGTAGTTTCACCCATCCAGTTCCGGTCAGGTGCAGAGGTGCAGAGAGAAAGGATGACCTTGGTTTTCTGGAAAGAATTTTGTTATGGCTACATAGCATCAAACTCCGTACAATCTCCTCTCCCATTTTCCCACAATAGAAAATGCATAGTAGAGTAATAGAAAGTGTAGCAGGCCAAAGATCCAAAAGAAAAGATGGCTGCATACCTGACGTAATTTTTATGGTAACCCGTATCTTGGTTTGTAGATAAGATATGAAAAGAAAAGATCATTTGTTGAATTTTAAGAGATGGCTACTAAAATTTTATACGTTGTGAGGGAAAATCTTTTCTTTGCTGTATTCTTATTTTTTCTTCCTTTTCTACTTTCTGCACTTTCTATTTTTTTCCTTTTCGTTCTTTTTAGTCTGTAGTATTTTTCTATTGTAATTATAATTTCTAATAACAGTTAAAAATATCTAGATTTGTACATGTAATGTACGTGAAGCTTGCAACAACCACAACCAAAAGAATAACGTTTCAATTATCCAATTGTGGCTTTCCAGCTTGATTTTTTTAAAATTACGGTTTGATGCACAGTCAGCCAGAAGTTTAATCTGCATTTGGCCTTTTTTGTCCATCTGCTGAGCCTTTCCCAAGGACCTGAGATCGTTGCTTAATAATATTAAAAGCATCATTGTAGGATGTCAGTGGTTCTGAGTAATGCTGCCTTTTGCAATTGACTGGTGGTGATTTTTCTCAATGTTGATGGTGTTTTTGTGTGGTGCTCCAGCTGTTTTGGAATTGCAGCCGAAAGTACCTATTATTATTGCTATTATCCATTATTATTATGGATGGTTGCACAGTTAGCCAGATGTTTAGACTGGATGTGGGATTTTATACGTCTGCTGGGTTCTCCCTAGGGATCTAGGATAAGTTGATATCGTTTGATGGTGTTTAAGATATTATCGCAGGATTATAAACTGTTCCAATTATAGCTGGCCTTTGCAATTGACCGCTGGTGATTTTGTCAATGTCAGTGGTGTTCAAGATGTTGCTCAAGCAGATGTTTTTTTTTTAATTGTGCCACAGGTGCCTATGACTATTGGTTTGGTTTGCTATAGTCATTCTATTTCTATTTGCAAGTCTTTGTATTTTGTTTTAGTCTGGCGTAGTTATCCTCTTTAAGAGTGCTACATCTAGGTGATAAGTATATCCCCAAATATTTAACCTTACTTGCATTTTGAATCTGCAACGTTTCTGACAGCTTTTCCTTTTGTCCTGGGGGAGTCGCCAGCCGACATTGGCTGGCAGATGGAATCCGGAGAAGGCCTCGTCTGTGCGATCGAATCGGTTGATGTAATATTTGTACTATGTTGAGAAATAAATCCCATGGATGTGGAGTAACCATGGGAAAATCTTGGCTCTGGTGACTTGTTGGGGTTTAAGCTTTGTAGGATCTAAGCGTGAAATGCTAATCTGCAAGGAGAAGGCATTCTTCAGAGCTCCTGAGCTCAAATCACTTGAGGCTTTATAGATAATAAGAACTACTTAAAGAAATCAAAATTGCTGCAAGGTGGTTTCTATGGGGACCAATTTGCTGCAACACTGTGTACCAGCTGAAGTTCCGAAAACACATAAGGGAAGCCCTATGTAGAACATAGTAGAGAAATAAAACTTGGAAGTAAAAGTATTCTTGATTCTGCAGAATCAAGTGATTTCTTTCTTGGTTATTAAGTGAAGCAGCCCTGATATCAGTTCTCCGAACTACTCAAAATTTCCGCTACCGGTTCTCCAGAACTGGTCAGAACCTGCTGAATGCCACCTCTGTTTAAGAACGTTTTGTGCTTTCTTAAGGCAGCAGGAGCTATGAAGCTCTTCCAAAGAGGCAATTCAATGGTCCTCTGGGCAATGACGTTAAACCTCTGGAGCTCTGTCCCATCTGCCACTGTGCAATTAGCAAACCATACACAAGTGCAGTAAGTTAAAATACTCTCTATGGTGCAGCGGTAGAAGGTCACCAGGATAAAAAATAAATAAGTGAATTTATTTCACTTATAGCAATAGCAGTTAGACTTATATACTGCTTCATAGGGCTTTCAGCCCTCTCTAAGCGGTTTACAGAATCAGCATATTGCCCCCAACAACAATCCGGGTCCTCATTTTACCCACCTCGGAAGGATGGAAGGCTGAGTCAACCTTGAGCCGGTGAGATTAGAACCGCTGAATTGCAGATAACAGTCAGCTGAAGTGGCCTGCAGTACTGCACCCTAACCACTGCACCACCTCGGCTCTTATCTGAGGGGATGGGCTGTTAAGAAATATCATATGAATATGAATATGAACATATGAATACATGAATGAATGAATGAATGAATGAATTGGCTTTCTAGAGCCAATTTATTGCGCCTCATCCAGTCTATTATTTTAAAATGGGGATTTTTGAGTCACATTATTTCCTGATGATTCTGGGAAAGAGATATTGCTTTGAATGTTATCAGAGCACTCAGTGTAAACTTCTGATGCTATCTCCAGCAGTTTCATATATACTTCAAAATATTTCAAAATATCAGGAAGAAAATAACTGCCAGGCCTGTCTTGGCTTGGATATTCAGGGGAAGAAAGACCCTCGACTCCATTTTTAATGAAAGGAGTAATTTTTACTGAAGACAAGGGGTTTCAATGTAGCAAAGCCAGATCTGAGGATTTCCTGCACAACCCAGGGGATTTTCCCCTTCTCCCAGACTCTCTCCCCTTGGTCATCTTGGCCGTATCTAATAAGAGTCCAATTAGGTGTTTTTGTTATAGCCCAGCAACAGCCTGTGCTGCGTTCTAATTGGTCGGGCGAAGCACAGCCTGTGATTGGTGGTTGTAATGACAGTTAAATGACAGTTGGTACCTGAGAGTATAAATACTGTGACAGTTGTAACACATTCTGAATCGCTTGCAACCTACTAATAAACATCTTACTCTCTGATTCCATGGCTCTTGCTTCGTTCCCTCACACAACACAAACATATACAACAGTTTTGGTATCAGTTCCATATTTTGCACGCCTTTGAACGGGCATTTTGCTTTCCCAGGCATGTGTCCTTGGATCTGTCAATTGTTGTTTCCAGATACCGTCTCTAGATCTTGTCATTTCCCCCCTCCCTACCTTCCCATTCCTCCTCGCCACATTTTATGGCAGGCTGCCATCGAAGCGAAGCGAAGCTGGGCTGAAGCAGTTTGATGCCAGATCTGACAAAAGCTGCTAGGCGGGCCAACATAATCATACTCCTTCTTTCTCTCTCTCTCTCTCCAAATGAGCATCATACATCAAGATGATTAAGGCAAGCTGAACCTCATTCCTGCTAAAACCTGATTCCATCTAGCGCTGCCTGAAACTAAGTAGACACCACCTTTGATTGCTTTGAAAACATGGAACTTTAGAAGCTCAACATTATTTAAGAGATTAAGTGAGGACTTCTTGAAGATGGCTTTAAAAAGGATGAAACCTCCCTTCCCTAGAGGAGATATTAATAATGTTTCTCAGGCCAACTCCCAGAGCTTTCTGGTAAATAGATACAAGCCACGTGAGGCCAGGATCAATACAATATGTGTGTTGTGACCCACCAGCGGCCAGTCGAGCTATAGCAATAGCAATTAGACTTATATACCGCTTCATAGGGCTTTCAGCCCTCTCTAAGCGGTTTACAGAGTCAGCATATCGCCCCCACAGTCGGGGTCCTCATTTCACCCACCTCGGAAGGATGGAAGGCTGAGTCAACCTTGAGCCGGTGAGATTAGAAGCGCCGAACTGCAGATCACAGTCAGCTGAAGTGGCCTGCAGTACTGCACCCTAACCACTGCGCCACCTCGGCTCCTCTCTGCTGGAGCGGGCAGCAGATTCGGACAGTGAGGAGGTTGGGGAGGAACATGGGCGGGGGGAGGAGTCTGGGGAAGGCTCTGATGAGGATTCTGTGTCAGCAGCAGAGAGGGGGCTGCCTTCAGAGTCAAACATCAGTGAGGCAGACAAACAGCTGGAGCCTGTTCCCAGTGTGCGCATGTGCAGAATTGCCAGACGAAGAGAACAGCTAAAGAACAAGGGTCGACTTGGGAGTAAGGCCTCAGGTGGACGGTGAACGGCCCCTCCCAGAGGAAATAAAAGAGGAGCGAAGGGGGAGTGGAGATTGCAGGAGACAATCAGTTCGCTTAATTGGTTCGTGACTCTCCGAGACTCCTTGCCAAGTTTTGCAGATATCGGCCTAGCAGCTCTCCAAGCCAGATACGTTCTGTGACTATAAATCCTCCCTTGAAAGACTTAGCTGGATGTGAATGAGCAGAATTCACAGTAAATCAATAAAAGAGTTTTTTGTGGGGACATGGAGTTTGCTCCATGGTCAGAACAATGTGGTAGATTTCACTTCTCTGAATAAATTATCCAGGTCCTCAAAGCCAGATAAGTTCTGTGGCTATAAATCCTCCCTTGAAAGACTTAGCTGGATGTGAATGAGCAGAATTCACAGTAAATCAATAAAAAAGTTTTTTGTGGGGACATGGAGTTTGCTCCGTGGTCAGAACAATGTGGTAGATTTTACTTCTCTGAATAAATTATCCAGGTCCTCAAAGCCAGATAAGTTCTGTGACTATAAATCCTCCCTTGAAAGACTTAGCTGGATGTGAATGAGCAGAATTCACAGTAAATCAATAAAAGAGTTTTTTGTTGGGACATGGAGTTTGCTCCATGGTCAGAACAATGTGGTAGATTTTACTTCTCTGAATAAATTATCCAGGTCCTCAAAGCCAGATAAGTTCTGTGACTATAAATCCTCCCTTGAAAGACTTAGCTGGATGTGAATGAGCAGAATTCACAGTAAATCAATAAAAGAGTTTTTTGTTGGGACATGGAGTTTGCTCCATGGTCAGAACAATGTGGTAGATTTTACTTCTCTGAATAAATTATCCAGGTCCTCAAAAACATGTAGATTTTAATGTATACATTATTCATGTAGGAATTAGGAAAAAAGAAGAAGGCTGCAGGTGGGTCTATGAGAATTCGCCACTGTCAATTCACCATGGCCAACTTGCCATGGCCAACTTGCTGCAGGACAACTTGCCGTGGCCATTTTGCCATAGGACAATTCAGTGTGGGACAAGAGTTACCCTCATATCAAAGAAATGGTGGAATAGAATAAAAAAAGAATGTAAAAAGAGGGACAGAATGAAATGTGAATGGCAAAAATTTATATAATTTTTATTTTAAACAGTTAAATAGAATTGTTCAATTGTCCCGCAACAAGTTGGCCCATGGTGAGTTGTCCCAGAGCGAGTTGGCCATGATGAGTTGGCTGCAGATAGTTGGCCATGATGAGTTGGCCATGATGAGTTGGCCATGATGAGTTGGCCATAATTAGTTGGCCATGATGAGTTGGCCATGATGAGTTGGCCATGATGAGTTGTCCTGCAATGAGTTGGCCATGATGAGTTGGCCATGATGAGTTGGCCATGATGAGTTGGCCATGATGAGTTGGCCATGATGAGTTGGCCATGATGAGTTGGCCATGATGAGTTGGCCATGATGAGTTGTCCTGCAATGAGTTGGCCATAATGAGTTGGCCATAATGAGTTGGCCATGATGAGTTGGCCATAATGAGTTGGCCATGATGAGTTGGCCGTAGCAAGTTGACTGTGCCAAGTTGTCTCATTCCCACCGCAGGCTGATAACAATTCAGGGAAATTCTAGTCTTTCCTCGATTCCTTATTTCTTATTATTATTATCCCAACCAGGCCCTTCTTTCTTTCCTTTTAACTGAGGGTAACTCTCCTGGAACCGAGAATATCCCCAGGGTAATTTCTGCAGTGGGAAAGCATCAAAAACATTTCCAAACTGACATCAAACAAATCATAAATAATTTATGGTAGATGGAATGAGAAACTGCCTTCAAACTCTTTCCTTTCTCTCTAGGAAGAAAGAACCTGTTTGCACTATGCAGTCAAAAAACGATTTGGCTTCCTTGATTATTTGCTCATCATACTTTTAATGCCTGTTATGCTGCTAGGATATCTTCTCATGGTAAGTTCTAGGTCAAACAAGTATCGAATGATGCCTACAGTTATATCCGTGTGCCCTGTTCTTTCTACCACCTAATCATGGTTGTTGAAGTTACATGTTTTAGATTTGGATTCAACTTAGCAAGGAGTTTTGGTCTCTGAGGGTACCATAATTCCCTTTCCTGACTCAAAGAGGTAACTGTGATTTATCTCCATGAAGCATTTCATATCGTTTCCATGTGAAAATTAGTCCTTACACAATACAGTCAGTCCTCAACTTACCACCACCACCGAGCACCACAATTTCTGTTGCTAAGCAAGATAGTTCTTAAATGAATGTCGCCCCATTGTACAACCTTTCCTGCAGAGCCAAGGTGGCGCAGTGGTTAGACTGCAGTACTGCAGCCACTTCAGCTGACTGCTAAGCTGCAGTTCGGCGGTTCAAATCTCACCGGCTCAATAGCAATAGCAATAGCAGTAGACTTATATACCGCTTCATAGGCCTTTCAGGCCTCTCTAAGCAGTTTACAGAGAGTCAGCATATTGTCCCCAACAATCTGGGTCCTCATTTTACCCACCTCGGAAGGATGGAAGGCTGAGTCAACCCTGAGCCGGTGAGATTTGAACCGCTGAACTGCTGATCTAGCAGTAGCCTGCAGTGCTGCATTTAACCACTGCGCCACCTTGGCTCAAGGTTGACTCAGCCTTCCATCCTTCCGAGGTGGGTAAAATGAGGACCCAGACTGTGGGGGCGATATATGCTGACTCTGTAAACCGCTTAGAGAGGGCTGAAAGCCCTATGAAGTGGTATATAAGTCTAACTGCTATTGCTATTGCTAGTTGTTAAGTTAGTAACACAACTGCTAAATGAATCTGGCTTCCCCATTGACTTTGCTTGTCAGACATTTGTAAAAGATGATTACATGACTCCTGGGCACTGCAATCATCATAAGTGTGAGTCAGTATGTCTGAATTTCATTCATGTGGCCATAGAGATGCTGCAAAGGTCATAAGTGTGAAAAACAGTCACTTTTTTCAGTGCTGCTGTAACTTTGAACACACTGTTGTAAGTTGAGGACTACCGGTACTGAAAAATTATATGATAGCGTTGAAAAAGTAAAGAACAGATGGGAACAGACCAGGCTTTTTTGTGATGTTTTTGAGGCTTTTGGGGGCCATTTTTGAGGGTTTTTCGACCACTTTTTAAGGCTTTTTTGAGGCGTTTTTCGAGCCATTTTTGAAGCTTTTCTGAGGCTGTTTTTTTTTTCCAAAAAAAAAAGAAGCCAAAAATGGAGCTTGGGAGCCCTTTCCCACTTTCAGAGGGCTCCAGCCACCACAGCAGAGGTGGGTTCCTACCAGTTCGCACCTATTCAGTAGAACCGGTTCGTCAAATCTACCGGACCGGTTAGAAGAGGTTCCACCAGTGGACCCGGGAAGCAGGCCACACCTACAGAAGAGGTTCCAAAAATTTTTGAAATCCATCACTGCTGAAGGGTTAGGGGTGCAAGGATCTTGTAACTTGACAGCTTTAAGACTTGCACGCTTCTATGCCAGAGTTCCTGAGCCAACACGACTGGAGGAGGAATTCTGGGAGTTGAAGTCCACAAGTCTTAAAGCTGTCAGGTTTGAAGACCCCTAGTTTTTTTTTCTAAAGGGTTAGGGGTGCAACCATCTTGTAACTTGACAGCTTTAAGACTTGCATGCTTCAATGCCAAAGTTTCTGAATAGCTACTTGGACCAACCTAAGTACTAATTCATAATTTCATATCCGGTCACATGGGTGGCAAGCCACTCCCACAAAGGAGGCCACACCCACAGAGTAGGTTCCAACAATTTTTGAAACCCACCACTGCACCACAGGCACTCCCGACATGAGTAACATTGATCTGGCCATGACCCCCTGGTCCCCCCCAAAATCAAACACAAACATGATGTGGTCCTCAATGAAATCGAGTTTGACACCCTTGACCAAGATGTCCTCAGCTGGACTTGGATAAATGTATAAGAGAAGGTCTTTATTAGCTGACTGCTTGATATGACAATGTTACCCATTTCCCAATAATGTTCCATTTTTTTGCCTTTCTCACCCCTAAAATTTGCTAAACAGGTTTCTAAGAGTAAGCAGAATGAACACCTCATCAAGATGCTGCTTAGAGCTGGCGCATATGTTAACGCTCAAGATGATGTAAGTGCATCTATTCATATACTCGAACTGTATCTAGATTATAGTTTGGGAGGTAGCTGGTAAATAGATACAAGCCACATGAGGCAAGGATCAATACAATATGTGTGTTGTGACCCACCAGTGGCCAGTGGAGCTATAGCAATAGCAATAGCAGTTAGACTTATATACCGCTTCATAGGGCTTTCAGCCCTCTCTAAGCGGTTTACAGAGTCAGCATATTGCCCCCAATAATCCGGGTCCTCATTTCACCCACCTCGGAAGGATGGAAGGCTGAGTCAACCTTGAGCCGGTGAGATTAGAACCGCTGAACTGCAGATAACAGTCAGCTGAAATGGCCTGCAGTACTGCACCCTAACCACTGTGCCACCTTGGCTCCTCTCTGCTGGAGCTGGCAGCAGATTCGGACAGTGAGGAGGTTGGGGAGGAACATGGGTGGGGGAAGGAGTCTGGGGAAGGCTCTGATGAGGATCTGGGTCCTCATTTCACCCACCTCAGAAGGATGGAAGGCTGAGTCAACCTTGAGCCGGTGAGATTAGAACCGCTGAACTGCAGATAACCGTCAGCTTGCCTACAACTCAAGAATGGACATTGAAAGTTACAAACCTAGCCGAGATGGCTAAAATATCGGCATATCTTAAAGACCATTCAAATGAGAGATATAAACGAGGCTGGAAAAAATGGATTGACTATATACAAAACAAATACGGGACTAAGAAATTACAGATAGCCTATGCTTAAGATTAGGAATAATCTAAACTGCTTAAAGTTAGTGCAACAGGAAGAAGCTGAGTTTAATGCAGAGATGTTATTAACCTCTTTTTTTATTTCTTTTGTCTTAATATATTTTAGACTGTATTTGTTAAAAACCTATACCGTGTACGGGCTCTGGGAAGTCGGGGTGGGGGGAGGGAGGTGGGGCGTTAGGGGGGAGGGGGGAGGGAGGATATATAGTATGTGTTAGATTTTAAAGTAACGTGACTGCACTTGTATACTGTTGCTCTTTAATTTCACTGTAAAAATAGGACAAGCTGAATATATTAATAGATAGTAGAAATACACCGAAGGGAGGAGTAAAAGGATAGAAGAAAGAGGGTAGAGAGGGTGGGAGGGAGGGTGAGAAGGAAGGGAGGGAGTGTACTGGGAGAGAGGAGTGGTAGAGGGGGAGAGGAAGTAGGGTAGAGGGGAATGATGGAGGGAAGAAGGAAAGTTGGAGGGGGGGGGGCAAAAGAAAGGGTGTATGGAGGGTCGAAGAGGTTCATTGGGTTTCTATTTTGGGGGGTATTGTTGACAAGAGGAATGGCTATGTTTATTGTTCAATGTTATATGGCCCCGGCTATGCACAGTATATATGTGACTGTACAAAATGAAAATGGAAAATAAAAACACATTTATTTGCAAAAAACAGTCAGCTGAAGTGGCCTGCAGTACTGCACCCTAACCACTGCACCACCTCAGCTCTTCATCCAACTAAAAATGGATGAAACAATAGACCAAAAGTATAAATACATGATAATTCAAGAGCTTGTGTGAAAGAGCTCCTTTTTTAAATTTTATACCTACTGAGAAGGATATTAGGGTAAGGGTACAACTTATTCCTGAAGAATATGTATTATATTTTTCCCCTAGTCAGGACGGACTTCTCTCCACTACGCTTGTGAAATGAAGAACCAGTCCATCATTCCATTATTAGTTGAAGCAGGTGCTGATGTTTCCATAAAGGACAAGGTATGAAAAAGTAGTCTTATTACAATTTTGATCTCTAGCTCATCCTCTGTGATTTGGACTATTCCTCTACTAAGAAAGAGGAATCTATTTTTTATTTTAGAAAAGAAAAATATATAAATGGGGTTCTTTTTTAATGGAGCAGTACGTTGGCTCAACGGTTAAGATGCTGGACTTCTCAGCTGGAATGCGGACAGACAGGGTTGAAGACTTGAGAGCTATGTGAGCTTTCATTGACATCACTGTCAGCCTCTGCTTTGCTGCTGCTTCGGCTGCCATGAAACGGGGAGGGAGGGTATGGTATTTGGGAGGGGTTACTAATTGTGCTGGAGGAAGGTTCTGGAGTTCTGCTGCCTGTCGGGCTACGCATGTGGAGGAGGTTCCCGCCAAGACTAACGGCACCGACATTCCATCTTAGTGATGCCTTTTGAAGTTATCTCACACCTGACACTTCGGAGAATTATGATTGGACTGTAACTGTGATGCCAAGGGGTGGGGAATGGGTTATTCTATATATCAATCGCTTTCGCGCCTAAATAATCAGTCTTCGCTTCGCTACGCCTTTAATCATTTATAATTAGTAAAAGTACACTTGATTTCTACCTATGGAGTCTCGTGGTCTTCTTTCCTAATTACCAAATGAAGAGGTGCTGACAATCACCTCAGCTCCTGCCAACTTAGCAGTTCTAAAGCATGCAAATGCGAGTGGATAAATAGGTACCACTTTAGTGGGAAAGGTTTTTCTGTTCTGTTCTTTCCTGCAGGCCTCACGATGACAGAAGAATCTCTCAGACAATGCGGGATCCCTACACTGAGAATTAGAGATAACACAATTATGCAAACACAATGGAGGTGGTTGTGTGATTAACAACAGATCCCACTTCTCCCACAACCTGCCCCTGTCCTCCCCATCTTTAATTGGATCATAGTGTTTGGCTTGTTTTAACTTATTTGTGTTTTATTATGTTTATATTTATCATTCATGATTATAAGCTGCCCAGTTTCCTTGTGATTAGATAGGCGGAGAAAGAAAGGAAGGAAGGAAGGAAGGAAGGAAGGAAGGAAGGAAGGAAGGAAGGAAGGAAGGAAGGAAGGAAGGAAGGAAGATTGATTATTACTTCCTCCCAGAACTTGCAACATTTGCTTCAAAAGGATATTATCCAAAACAAAACCATTCTGCTTAAGTTACAATGAAATGTTGGCAATAGCACTCTTTCAAATATCTAAAGTTGGCCAAGTAAGATATCTGTGGAGATTCTCAGTCATCCAGGTCATGGTTATCCCAAAGTTGCTTTTTCAAGAGGCAACTGAACTTTCTTTGAAGACATTTTGCTTCTCATCCAGCTCTGACTGGATGGTGGAGGATGGAAGGATGGAAAGACACTATCCTGTCAGAATTGAAGAAGCTTCTTGAAATGTCTTCAAAGAAAAACAAGAAAGTCCAGCTGCCTCTTGAAAAAGCACCTTTGGGTTGGCCAAGTTAGATTCTATCTATGTTGATGCTTTCTTCATTCATTATTTTCACCTTTGTTCATTTTATCTCTTTATTTCAGGATGGAGAGACTCCATTGGACATAGCAAGAAGATTAAAGTTCGTCAACATAGAACATACATTAAAGAAGGATTCTTAGATCATTACATCAGACATTGTTAGAAAAGCTCTGATTCATGGGGCCGATTCATTGCAATAAATGTAATTCCTTTTACAATTTCAAGTGACATCAAGCAGCCGATAAAAGAATAGACTGCATTAAATCCTGTTGCTGAGGTTTAATGGGTGATAAAATCAAAATGTGAGCACCAAAAGGTCATTTTTATTTTCATGATTGTTTTCTTACCAAAGTACAACATTTGTAAGAGTGTAAGTCAGCGTTTTCCAAACTTGGGAACTTTTAAGATGTGTAGACTTCAATTCCCACAATTCCCCAGCTAGTTGAAATTTACACAGTGGTTGTTAATTTGAAAACCATTAGTATAGTATAAGCCATATTATTTATTTCATTGGTATTAAAGTGTGCTATTTATATGTGGTGTAATCCAAAACAGATTTAGCAATAAAGATCTGTTGCAAGTTGACTTTTGGCTTGACAAAAGGTGTGTGTCTATTTTGTTCTGAATGTATGGAATAGTAATGGAACAAGGAACAAAGGTAGAAAAGGGAACAAGGGAATCAGCCATATTGGACTTAATTCTCACTAACAGAGAGAGGAAACTTGAGAGACCGCCTCCTGCCAATACTGCCAATTACCTCCACTAGACCGATACGATCGCATAGATTAGGCCTCCTCCGAATTCCATCATCTAGCCAGTGTAGACTGGCAACTACTCGGAGGAGAGCCTTCTCGGTGGCTGCTCTGACCCTCTGGAACGAACTCCCCGTGGAGATTCGTACCCTCACCACCCTCCAGTCCTTCCGCGCCACTCTAAAGATCTGGCTGTCCCGGCTGGCCTGGGGTTAA
Source organism: Thamnophis sirtalis (assembly GCF_051295495.1). Classification (NCBI taxonomy): domain Eukaryota; kingdom Metazoa; phylum Chordata; class Lepidosauria; order Squamata; family Natricidae; genus Thamnophis; species Thamnophis sirtalis. Next base: position 4,366,062 of record NW_028261395.1, on the reverse strand, counting down.
GATTCTAACCCCACTCAAATTGTGTGACTGTTGCGTTTTTAATAATGATGTATTGTCTGTATGTTAGAAATTGTTTGTCCTTCCCCCCTCTTTTTTTGAACTGTGAGCCGCCCTGAGTCCCCCCCAGGGAAAAGGGCGGCATACAAATAAAGGGAAATAAATGATAGAAGGTGTTGAAGCTACAGGAACCTTGGGGGCAAGCGATCATGCAATACTGGAATTCAACATTATGCAAACACAAGTAGTAAAACAAAGTCAAACTAGAGTCTTGGACTTTAAGAGAGCTAATTTCAATAAACTTAGAGAGAGCTTGGGAAGGATTCCATGAATAAGAATCCTCAAGGGGGGGAAAAAACGCAAGAGGCTTGAGAAATTTTGAAAAAATGAGATTATAAAAGCCCAGTCTAGCACAATACCAATGAAGAAGAAAAATAACAGCTGCCAAAAGAAACCAGCATGACTGCATAAAGAACTCTCTGACAAATTGAAAAACAAAAAGGATAAATATTAAAAGTGGAAAGAGGGGGACATAACTAAGGCAGATTATCATCAAATAGCTTATAGCAGGCTTATAGGGTCTTCTAATTCTCATCACTCCTCTCCTTCCACATGCGCAAACGAATGGTGAGAACAACTCCCGATTAACAGTCCTCCTGTACAGATTATTTCCCCCACCCAAATACCATGCCCTCCCTCCCCGTTTCAATGGCAGCCGAAAAACAAGCAGCAAAACAGAGGCTGACAGTTCTGCATATGCGCAGAACCAAAAATCAAGATGGCGGCACCTACAGAGAATTGGTTCGGGGGCCATGGCAGGCCTGGGTCACTGCCAGTTCCAGAGACCCAGACTGCCAAACCACTGAACTGGGCCAAACTGGTGGGAACTGGTAGGAACTTTCCACTGACTCTGCTAAACAGCTAATTCCTACAACACTGTCTTATGCCCTGGAATGTCAAACCATCTACTGGAGCTATATTAGATAGATAGATAGACAGACAGATAGATAGATAGATAGATAGATAGATAGATAGATAGATAGATAGATAGATAGATAGATAGATAGATATTTTATTTGTATGCCGCCCTTTTCCCTGGGGGGACTCAGGGCGGCTCACAGTTCAGGAGGAGGGAGGACAAACCATGTTAAACACATAAAACAATACATCGTTAAAAGCACAACATTCATACAATTCGGGTGGGGTCAATATCTTTAACCCCAGGTCTGTTGGGACAGCCAGGTTTTAAGGGCTGTGCGGAAGGTCTGGAGGGTTGTGAGGGTGCGAATCTCCACGGGGAGTTCGTTCCATAGGGTCGGAGCTGCCACCGAGAAGGCTCTCCTCCGCGTGGTTGCCAGTCGACATTGACCGGCTGATGGAAGTCGGAGGAGGCCTAATCTATGGGATCTAATTGGTCGGGTGGAGGTAATTGGCGGTAGGCAGTATTCCTATTATCCTTCTCATCTTTCCTATTACCTATCTCTTTAGCTTCTCAGGACTATAACTTTGTTATTTGTATCTTACAATTTATGTTGATTGCTTATTCAGTATCCTACAACTGCAAACTGAATGTTGTATTTTTTGATTATGATGATTGTATTTTAGGACTACGATTTATCACTTGTTGTTTTCATATACATTGAGAGCTTATACACTGGAGACAAATGCCTTGTGTGCGTCCAATCACACTTGGTCAATAAAGAATTGTACTTCTCTGGTATCTGAGCTAAAAACCTGGTAAGCTTTTGCTCCAAATGTGCCATTTAATTTATTACTGCTGCCCCATTTTGTTAGTGCTGTAACTTAGTAGTGCTATTATAATGGGCATCAAGATTTTTTTTAAAAAAGGAAATCTCTTAATTGTCTATGAAAATTTAATTTATTTCTCAGTTACAGAGGAATAAGGAAGAAATGGGATCAGCTTGAAGAAATGATTGGTTAATGTAAATATTATTTGGAGAAATAGTGTTAAGTCAGATTGCAAACTTCAACTAATTCATTGACTCAGCCGCATTAAGACTTCAAAGCAGCCTTAAGGTGTGTTTTTAAATTGTCCTCATTTCAAGGTGTGTTTATCATCACAGCCTTAAGATCCTTTTTTAATTGTCATTAGGCAACATGGTTTCTCTGTACATCACTGCTGAGGAATCACTGATACTTTTTCATTATCTCAATGATAGGCATGTACATAACCACAGTTGCATCAAATCCCCAAATGAAATCCAGATGTTGCCATTCAGGAACGCGTTGGTGATGTCTGACATTATTCAGCCGTGCTATTAATTCCTGGACATCTTTTATGTTCATGAATAAGTCATTTCCCCCAAACCAGAGTGCAATGGGTATTTTTATATCTTCTATCTTGTATACAGGAGGAGTCATCTGGGAAGGAAAGCAACACATTTAAACAATTAGCCAAAAACTGACAGGAAGAGATGCAACATATAAAACATTGCAAATTACCACTTTTAAAAAAGTCAGTGAGCAATCAAAGTAATAGAACTCAGTGCAAAGACGAACCCTGAGATGAAATTGAGGGTGTTATAGATTAAATGTGGTTTTTTTAAACTCTGATGTTTGCCTTCAATGCCTGTTATGACCCAGGTGATCAAGGCAATATAGAATAGAATTGAATTGAATTGAATTTATTGCATTTATATGCCGCCCTTTTCCCCGGAGGGGACTCAGGGCGGCTCACAATCCAAGTCAGGGAAGGGGGTACAGATAAGGGATAAAAAAGACGAACAGAACAATACACAATTTAAAAAGCACACAACAACCATACCATTCGAGGGGGGGGGGGGGGCAAAAGCTCTTTAGCCCCAGGCCTGTCGGAACAGCCAGGTTTTAAGAGCTTTGCAGAAGGCCTGGAGGGTGGTGAGGGTTCGAATCTCCATGGGGAGCTCGTTCCAGAGGGTCGGAGCAGCCACAGAGAAGGCTCTCCTCCGGGTAGTCGCCAGTCGGCATTGGCTGGCGGATGGAATTCGGAGGAGGCCTAATCTGTGGGATCTAATCGGTCTATTGGAGGTAATTGGCAGCAGGTGGTCTCTCAAGTACCCAGGTCTCTAGACCTTTAGAAAGTCCTTTTTTTTTGCCCTCAAGACATGTTCAACAAATGGCCCTCCAATGCCCAGTAAGTCTCCACCCAGAGGTGGTATTCAGCAGGTTCTGGCCAGTTCTGGAGAACCGGTAGCGGAAATTTTGAGTAGTTCGGAGAACCAGTAAATACCACCTCTGACTGGCCCTGCCCCCATCTATTGATGGTGACTCTCCCGAGTCCCAGCTGATTGGGAGGAAATGGGGATGTTGCAGTAACTTTTCCCTGCAGTGGGGGTGGGAATGGAGATTTTATAATACCCTTCCCCTGCCCTGCCCACCAAGCCAGGCCCACCAAGCCACACCCACAGAACCGGGTGTGGTTTACAGAGTCAGCATATTGCCCCCAACAACAATCCAGGTCCTCATTTTACCCACCTCGGAAGGATGGAAGGCTGAGTCAACCCTGAGCCGGTGAGATTTGAACAGCTGAACTGCAGAACTGCAGTCAGCTGAAGTAGCCTGCAGTGCTGCATTTAACCACTGCGCCACCTCGGCTCGGCAAAGAAATGATGTGTACCGGATCAAAAATTTTACACCAAAATTCATTGAATACCAAATTCAGTGGGTTTCAGAGCAGTTGGGTATCAGATACCACTGTATTTCATATCATTTGTAGGACGCTAGACCATTACATTTTCTTTAAACTTTTCTTAGCCAGGCTATTAGCAGATACTATTTTTCCTGTTTCAGGTTTCTCTCCCTCTCCCTCTCCCCACCTCTCTCTCTCTCACACACACAGAGAGACAGACAGACAGACAGACAGATAGACAGACAGAGCGACAGAGAGAGAGAGACAGAGAGACAGAGAGAGAGACACGGAGACGGAGACACACACAGGGGCAATGGAATTTAACACTTCAAGATGTGAGAGATAAACAGTGAACAAAGTACGTAAACAAAACGGGGGCTTGCCTGAGAAGCTTGTTTTTAATAGAAGCTGGCAGAAGATGCATCTAAATCCAATCCAGGGTCCAAGAGCCAAGTCAGGATTGTCATCCAGTTGAAAGATCAGAGATCCAGATGGAAGCCGCACACAAGTATCATATAAGAGCCAGAAATCAGTCCTAGTTTCCCAGATCCAGGAAAGGCATCAGGAATCAGAACTGCTTCTTAAATAAGGGTACAGTCAGCTATCCCTAACCAAGGGATTCACTCCCTTGTTTGACAAGAAGTCTAATAGAATCTTGCTGCTTTAATCTCTTCTCTACTCATTGAGTCCAGGTATGGGAGGCCTTATGGGAGGATGGATGGCGGGTACTTATCCATCCTGACAGAAATGGCAAAAGAAATTATCATATCTATTAGATCGATTTCCGTTAGATCAGCTTCAATTGGAGGAAACCTTTGTGTGTTGCAAGTAAGTAATTTAGAAACCCTGACCAAGCAGAACTATAATTATGTCTTGGAAAATCAAGTGGTCAGGAGCCAAAGAAATAGGCAATACATCCTACAACTTGTTTTGCTGGACAGAGTCCAGCACATCTAGCAGGCACCAGATTCGTAACGTTTTTGTGGATATGCATTTCTTAAATAAGCTGCCTTGGCCTATTCCTATTTTCATATGCAGATTCCTCTTATTAGAGATATGCCTGCTTTGGATCGGGTTGCCTTCTCCTTACATATCAGAACCTTGATGGGCTTATTGCACTGGTAATGGTGATGAGGAGTGTGTTCCTTTATGAGTTGATTCTATATGATTGAAAAAAAATACTGACATTGAGACTGCCCCATTGCCCTTGTTGCAATCTAGATTGTGTTTAATTGGTGGAATATTATGTGAATATCTGCAATACTATCATTAATTGCATTGTGACCGTCTTAATTTATAGTGCTGTTAGTCTTAATTATTCTTAATTTATAGTGCTGTTTCATTTGTTTTGCTGATTACACTGGAAGGCTGGTAATCTAAGGAGGGATAGAAAAATTGTTGGCAATATCGCTGAGAGGTAAGGTGTCTCTTCATAGCTGGAATATTCAAGTCAAGGGTGTAGCAACTGTATGTTGAAAAATACCTTTCCTCCTTTTTAACTCATGGAGAAAGAGCAATAGCATTTAGGTTTATACACTGCCCATAGCACTTTACCACACTTTCTGGTTGGTTTATAATGTAGAAGCATTATTTGCATATTGCCCCAATAACCTTAGTCTCTGAAGAATAGAAGGTCAAGCTAACTTCAGAAGAATAGAAGGTCAAGCTAACCTCAGAAGAATAGAAGGTCAAGCTAACCTAAAGCCCTAGCAGGATTGAACCACAGGCCGTGGGCAGAAGTTGCCTGCAATACTGCACTTTAACCATTGCATCATCTGGGCACAGAAAGAGGGAGTGAGATAGCCAAAATCCAAAGTCTTTAAGCACCCTTCACCATCTAAACATAAAAGCAGATTGTAAATTATAGAAAAATGAGGTTTCAGAATATGAAAGAAGCCTGTGCAGTACAGTGGGAGGTGGTGAGGAGACCAATATTTTCATCCAGCCTGGGTAGAACATGAAAGAGTTACCACTGGAAAATATAGGGCCTGAGCAGAATTATAAATTTGTAGAAGGGGTGGGAAAACATATGACAAAGAGAGTTCATTAATGTAACTGGCCATCATTAGATGAATTTCCAGATAATACTTGGAGAGGTAGATCGCAATTTAACTAGGTGAGTTAAGCTCACAAAGATCTGTTCTCATTCACTATTTTATTGAAAGAAAGCACTATGGACTATCATTTGAATCTCACAACTTATTTTGGATTATCTTTTCCGAAATATTTCTTCGTTAAAAAGAATAACACTTCCTATGTTTACTTCTCCATGATTTAAATAAAAAACCCTTAAGCTTTTGCTCCAAATGTGCCATTTAATTTATTCTTTTTTCTTTAGGGCTATGCAACCATATGCCTTTCGCGGACTTGCTCCCCTTCCATATATTGAGTGTTCCTGGCTTTGTGAAGTTCTTCTTCTTCTCCATAGAATTTATTCAAGAAGTTTGCACCCAGCAGAAGGCATATTAACATGTTTAGCAAACGTTAATTTTTTTCTATTTCTACCCAATTTTGTTACTACTATGACTTAGTATTGCTGCTTTGATGGGCAGCCACATTTTTTTTTTTTTAAAAAGGAAATGTCCTGGTTGTCTATGAGAATTTAATTTGTTTCTCAATTGTAGAAGAATAAGACAAGGAATTCAGAAGAAATGGGAACACTTTGAAGAAGTGATTTGGTGATGTAAATACTAGTTGGAGAAATAGTGTTAAGTCAGGCTGCGAATATTTCTTCATCTAATTTATAGGTTCAGCTGCATTAAAACGTAAAAATAAAAGGTGTATTTTTCAATTGTCATTATAGCTTTAATGTGTGTTTTTAAATTGTCCTCAAACAACATGGTTTCTCTGTGCTTAAGAATCACGCATATTTTTTTCATTATCTCAATGATAGGCATGTACATAACCTCAGTTGCATCCATTCCCCAAATGAAATCCAGATGTTGCCATTCAGGAACATGTTGGTGATATATGACATTACTCAGCCGTGCTATTAATTCCTGGACATCTTTTATGTTCACAAGTAAGTCATTTCCACCAGACCAGAGTGCAATGGGTATTTTTATATCTTCTATCTTGTATACAGGAGGAGTCATCTGGGAAGGAAAGCAACACATTTAAACAATTAGCCAAAAACTGACAGGAAGAGATACAACATATAAAACATTGCAAATTACCACTTTAAGAAAAGCCGGTGAGCAAGCAGAGTAATAGGGCTTTCTAGAATTCAATGCAACCACTATACCTGTGATGAAACTGAAGGGTGTATTTGCGTGTGTGTGTTTGTGTGTTTTTTACATGTGTTTTTTTTTATTAAAAAAACTGACATTTGCCTTCAGTACATAGCTGACCAAATCAGAGCCTCAGATAGGACAGGACATTCTGCCATTGGTCCAAAAGGAGAAAATGCTAGCTTAAATTAGTACTTTGATGCAATTGCTGATGGAGCTCTGGTGTATGGTGGTTAAAGTGCAATATTGCAAGCGAAGTCTGCCCTCAGCCTGGAGTTTGATCCTGAAAGGGCTCAAGGTTGACTCAGACTTCCATCCTTCTGAAGTTGGTAAAGCAAAGACCCAGATTGTTGGGGGCAATGTGCAAATAATGCTTCTATATTTTAAACCATACAGAGAGTCTGTAAAGCACTATGGGGTGGTATATAACTCTAAATGCGATTGCTATTTCCAATGCTAAGTGGCTTGGCTAGGCAGGAAAGGTAGACAGTCTTAAATTTAGGCGTTGACTACCTTCAGACCAGGAAGGGCAAGAAATATTTCTCTACACTTACAATCCCTTTGATGGCATTTTTCTTATTTTGCTTAACCTCAGCCTGCAAAGTTTGAAACAAGAAACAAGAAAAAAAATCCTCCCCAACTACAATACATCGAAGAGGGAAACTATTCTGATCTAAAAACTACAAATGAGGAACAACATATTTTACAGAAAAAACTGTTTAATTTTCATACCTGGTTATACTTCTCCATATTCTTTTCCTTGGTGCCATAGTCATATGCTTCAAAGACCTTTTTATTATAGTTCTGCAATGAATAGTATAGAATTATAAAACTGAATAAAAGAATTACCAGTCATTTTGATAACATACCACTGCTATACAAGCTACATTGGCTTCCAGATGCAACTCAAGGTGCTAGTTGTCACCTTTCAGAGTCTTCATGGCTTGGGACTGAGTTACTTATGGGACCGTCTCTCCCCAGGGGTCTCTATCTGTCCCATCCAGCAGGAGGGCCTGTTCTGAGGCTGGTTTGGTTGCATCCATGCTGATCTTCTGCAAGATTTCGAAAACTTGGATTGGTGCCCAAGACTGTAGTGTGTCAGTGTTACAAATATGATCTTGCCCCCACACCCACAAGTCCATCACATGGTCCAATCTTCCACTGCAATGCTGACATTGTGCTGGGTGAGTGACATAATTCTGACTGTGGTGATAAGAGCCGAGGTGGTGCAATGGTTAGGGTGCAGTACTGCAGGCTACTTCAGCTGACTGCTATCTGCAGTTCAGCGGTTCAAATCTCACCGGCTCAGGGTTGACTCAGCCTTCCATCCTTCCGAGGTGGGTGAAATGAGGACCCAGACTGTGGGGGCGATATGCTGACTCTGTAAACCGCTTAGAGAGGGCTGAAAGCCCTATGAAGCGGTATATAAGTCTAACTGCTATTGCTATTGCTATTGTTATCTGTAGTTCAGCGGTTCTAATCTCACCGGCTCAAGGTTGACTCAGCCTTCCATCCTTCCGAGGTGGGTAAAATGAGGACTCGGATTGTTGTTGGGGGTGATATGCTGACTCTGTAAACCGCTTAGAGAGGGCTGAAAGCCCTATGAAGCGGTATATAAGTCTAACTGCTATTGCTATTGCTATTGTTATCTGTAGTTCAGCGGTTCTAATCTCACCGGCTCAAGGTTGACTCAGCCTTCCATCCTTCCGAGGTGGGTAAAATGAGGACTCGGATTGTTGTTGGGGGTGATATGCTGACTCTGTAAACCGCTTAGAGAGGGCTGAAAGCCCTATGAAGTGGTATATAAGTCTAACTGCTATTGCTATTGCTATAATTGTTTAGATAATGCTAATGTGTTATGTGTTATTGTTTTTGTTATATATATATGTAGGTCTTTGATTATTCGGGTTTTCTCCCGCGTAAAATTGGAAGTGTCTTTGCGACGTTTCGACGAAGTCTCATTCGTCATCTTCAGGCTGGTTTACTCGGCTTCGTGCTTCCAGGAGTAGCACGAAGCCGAGCAAACCAGCCTGAAGATGACGAATGAGACTTCGTCGAAACGTCGCCAAGACACTTCCAATTTTACGCGGGAGAAAACCCGAATAATCAAAGACCTACATGCAAACACCTGCAAAAACCTCAGAAAACACACACACGTGTGTGTGTGTGTGTGTGTGTGTGTGTGTGTGTGTGTGTGTGTGTGTGTCATTAGCTCGAATTTGTATATAAGCCAGACAGGGTTTATTGCATAATACTGTATAAGTAATATTGTGTAATGAAATTGAACCTTTGCAAGCAACCAATACAGTAAGCTCCATGATGATCATGAATAGTTCACCTTGGATATAATTTTATTATAACAAGGGAGTTTATAAATCGTATACTTAAATATATTTATTTGGTGGACTTCTTTTTCCTGCTCTGTTCTGTTCTGTTCTGTTCCATTCTTTTCAGTAGTAGCTCCGACCCTTTGGAACGATCTCCCCGTGGAGATTCGTACCCTCACCACCGTCCAGACCTTCTGCACAGCCCTTAAGACCTGGCTATCCCGTCAGGCCTGGGGATAAAGATAATCTGTCCCCACCCGAATGATGAATGAATGTTGTTTACTATTTTACTTTTATGTACTATTTTGTGTCTATTGTCTGTACCCTCCCTTCCCCATTTTATGTAAGCCGCCCTGAGTCCCCTCAGGGAAAATGGCGGCCTATAAATATTAATAAAATCTAAAAAATCTAAAATCCATTCCCTTCCATTCCATTCTCTTCCATTCCACTCTATTCATTGACTTGTTCTATCTATGTGTCCCATACTGGTAGCATAATGGGGTTAATGTGTATGCATCATTTACGATTGTCACTGGTGCTTGAAATAAATTTATTTAAACTGGTAATAAAACTGGTGTTTAATAAATTCACACATAGTTCCACTGCATCCAGAATTAGTCAGAAGAAACCCACATATAGTACAATGATTAACAGATCCCTTTTATATTGCAGTTAGAACTGGATTCAATCTATGATACAAAAACCTACCTGTTTCCAGTGAAGAAGATTTTGTTCAGATGTCCCAGCAGGAGAATGTGCTACATACATGTCCATGCGACTCTGAAATAAAACAATTGTTTATCTTAATTCCCTAATTAATTTCATCTGCCGTGTAGCAAAAATTCCATTAGAGCTTATTGTAAATTTGTGTGTCTATTTACATCAGGGACGTGCAGTCACTAGAGGCAAGGGAGGCGGGGCCTCACCAGTCTCCTCAGGGAAAGGAAAGGATTTTAAATAATTTTCTTAAAATAATTAAAGCCAGGGTAGTTGCTACCAGATTTCAAGTCACAGTGGCTTGGTGTCTGCTCTCAGTATTAACTAGGAGGAGGCCAGAGAATTAGGGGCCTCTTTTGCATAAGGATTTTTTCGCCTTTTAAGAGTTAACCAAGGGTTAACAAGGGAAGAATTTCTTATGCAAAGGAGGCACGTATTCTCTCGCCTCCTGTAGAAGGCATTTTTAGAAGCTTTTTAGAGTTCTCTGGGAGCAACTAGCTCAGTCTGACTCAGAGCTCTGGCCTTTCATGAGGGGAGGCAAAAGCAGAGTTGAAATCGTCTCTGAAACAGCTGGAAAAGGTCCGTGTGTGGGGAGGGGAGAGGAATTCAAAAAGTTTGTTCGGAAGGCAGCAGGGAAAGGGGGGGTATGGCAGAGGAGCTGCTTTCAAGCCTTTGGAAAATATATCCAATCCAACTTCTGTGTTTGTGTTTGAGAGTGAGTGAATGAGAGAAGGATCGAAGTTCTCTGTGTGCGTGTGTCTGTTTGAGAGAGGGGGGAGGGAGGGAGAGAGGGAGGAAGGAGGGGGAGGGAGAAAAAAAGAACGGGAAAACTTATTTTGCAAGGGGGGAAAATGCTGTCGCTTTAAATCGGAACTGAGCATGCCTGGCTGTGGAATTCTGGGAGTTGAAGTCCACAAGTCTGAAAACAGCCTCACCGGGGCTAAAGCTGACCGCACGTCACTGATTTACATTCATGAATAGACCTGATGCAATAGATGAACATCCCCAATCCAAGATGCTCTCTAGTAATGTGCAGTGCAGTAGATTTAATTTTCATAACTCAGCTGGAGTTACCCTATTCGTTTGCTGTACAGTTACGTTGTATTTTGAAATGGAATGCATCTACACATCAATAGTTTTGAATGACTAGAGCCATTTGTTATCCTACAACTAGCCAGAAAGAGCTTTGTATTTTTCATTTTCAAACAATTCTCATTCCAGTTTGCTGATTCTTTATACAAGCTATTAGTTTTTGCAACAATCATGGTACTTGATTCTTCAGTTTTATTGGCATGACATTTGGTAAAAGCAGCTTGGAAAGTTCCCACTTACAATATAATGAACACAGTGACACCTACTATTCTAAACCTTTTGTGCAGTTAATCCTTTCTTCCCGGAAATCTTGAAATGCAAAGATTCATAGTCAACTTTGTCTTATTTAAAATTTAACATCTAAGGGTTGGCAAACCTTTTCTGTAAATGGCAAGATTCTATCCCCCCCCCCCCACCACCACCATATGAGTGGCTGACAGGACTGCAGGCTAAGGAACACATCGGCCATTGGATAGCAATAGCAGTTAGACTTATATACTGCTTCATAGGGCTTTCAGCCCTCTCTAAGCGGTTTACAGAGTCAGCATATTGCCCCCCACAATCCGGGTCCTCATTTCACCCACCTCGGAAGGATGGAAGGCTGAGTCAACCTTCGAGCCGGTGAGATTAGAACCGCTGAACTGCAGATAACAGTCAGCTGAAGTGGCCTGCAGTCCTGCACCCTAACCACTGGATAATTCTGGCCCAGCAAGGGCTCAACAGATAGACCACTCCTGCCCAGAATTTCCTAACCTTGTCCCTTGGTTCTCCACCAAACCCTCATCTGAAGCTCATCTGAGTCTTGGGCTTTCTGATCTGCTGCTCACCCATACATACATCCTTAGCTTGGAGGCCATATAAAAACAGGTGGCAGGTGAGATTTGGTTTGTGAGCCATACTTTGCCTTAATCTAAGAAAAAAGTGTTATTTTGCAATTGGCATTGCAAACATATTGAACAGAAAACAAGCCTTACTCATTTTCCCTTTATACATACCATGTTGTAATTGGGCGTATTAGAACCAACTATTACAGACATACACGATTCGCAGAATTCTGGTTTACGGTTGCAAATCGCAACTTTTAGTTTTCTCAGAGCACTAGGATCTTGCATAATTCCTCTGTAGCCAAACAGTGTCTGAAATATATTAATTAATGAATTAATTAGAATTGATGTAAGTCAGTCAAATCAAATGTCATCCCAAACCCATCTCTGCTGTAAATCCTAGATGTTTCTCTCCTACTATAAATTTAAGAAGAAACTCCTTCGTTCAGGAATACACAAACTGGATCTTTTGCATGCTACATGTGAGTTGAAATTCCAAAAGGTGGACAAGGAAAAAAAAAGTTTAATTTTGGTGATTTTAATTAGAACTATATTAATAAAATATCGGTAATATGATAATATTCACATATCATATCATGATTTTAATGGGGTTTTTTTTCCCTACAAGCAATCTGTAGTCAGTTTTGAAGTTTTTATCTTATTTTATTTTATTTCAAACATTTATATAGCCACCATCATTCAGCCAACTTTGGTGACTCCAAGAGCCACTCTACACTGGCCATACCCAATTCCCGCAACCATTCTTCATGTTTTTTTCTCCAGGGGCACCATGATCAAGGCCTCCTGATCCACAAAAGGGCACAATTGGCACATTAGACAAATCTGTTCAACCACCCCCCACCCCCTCAGTCAATGTTGGTCAGGAAGTACAATTTGGGCCTCCCTGTCTTAGAGATAAATATCAGGCTAAGGTAAGATAATTGTCCACCTTTTTGAGTTATGCCCAGTTTTTATTACTTTGTTTGGAATAAGGCATTTGACTAAATTATTCATCAGCAGAGCCCAAAAGCACTTACCTTTATTACCAGACGATTGAAAAAGATGTTCAGTACAGGACATGTAGCATATTTTACTGCGGCTGCAGGCCCCATTCCAAAAAAGACCTTGATTTTTTCAGCCAGTTTTGGCCAAGAAGAGAATGAGATGAAACCTGAAGAAAAAGAAAAGGTTTTGCAAAAAACAAACAAACCTGGATCTCTTCAACTGTATAGGAGAGCAAAGTTTTGCACTAAACAACTATTATTTTTCTTCTTGCTCCTGCATTTCTGCAGGGTAATTGTGTATTCTGTACACAGTGTACAATTACACAGTAATTGTGCATTCTGTACACAGTGCATGGAGGAGAATGTACTTGAGAGACCGCCTACTGCCAATTACCTCCACACGACCTATTAGATCTCATCGATTAGGCCTCCTCCGAGTTCCATCTGCCGGTCAATGCCGACTGGCAACCACGCGGAGGAGAGCCTTCTCGGTGGTAGCTCCGACCCTATGGAACGATCTCCCCGTGGAGATTCGTACCCTCACCACCCTCCAGACCTTCCGCACAGCCCTCAGAATCTGGCTATCCCGTCAGGCCTGGGGCTAAGATTGTAACCCGCCCGAATGGTATGAATGTTGTGTTTATATGTAAAAAGTCTGTTTTCCCCCCTTTCCTTTTTGGATTGTGAGCCGCCCTGAGTCCCCCCCAGGGAAAAGGGTGGCATATAAATAAACCTTCTAAATCTAAATCTAAATCTTTGGATTGCAATCGAAGAGCTGGATTGCATGATGAGTGTGAGATGCAGAGGAGGGAGGAATACAGCTATTTACTTGCTCTCATGTTCACAATGGGAAGATGCATTACATGATTCAGGTGCCCTCACTGATCAGCCAGAAGAAAATTGCTGAAACACAAGACTATCACTAGAACACATTGTTTACATGCAAAAGTCCTAGGCTTATGTGCAGAGTGTAGAAAGGCTAATTGCAGAAAACTCTTAGAGAGGAAGGGCTGGGTTAGATGAGCCAAGCCTTTCAAGGTGACTCATGATTCATAGGAATTCAGAAGTTGATTTGTTCAATTCTTCCTGCCTTGGCCTCCTCCATAAACTATTTGCCATGAGAGGTTCATTCTCAAATTGTTCACTGCAAGTTGCACAATTGCAATGCGTAGACTGTCTTAGTTTTCCCCATTCATCCCTGCTCATGGCTTACCACCCATAAAGCCCTTCATGGTAGTGGATCTGGGTACTTGAGAGACCGCCTCCTGCCAATTACCTCCTTGCGACCTATCAGATCACACAGATTAGGCCTCCTCCGAGTTCCATCCGCCAGTCAGTGTCGACTGGCAACCACGCGGAGGAGAGCCTTTTCAGTAGTAGCTCCGACCCTTTGGAACGATCTCCCCGTGGAGATTCGTACCCTCACCACCCTCCAGACCTTCCGCACAGCCCTCAAGACCTGGCTATCCCGTCAGGCCTGGGGTTAAAGATCGTAATTCGTCCCCACCCGAATGATGAATGTTGTTTCTATTTTTAATTATGTACTGTTTTTATATGTCACTGTCTGTATTCCCTTCCCCACAAGTTGTAAGCCGCCCTGAGTCCCCTCAGGGAAAAGGGCGGCCTATAAATAAATTTACAATACAATACAATACAATACAATACAATACAATACAATAACTTACCAGCAGTTGTGCCTTCTGAATGGCCCACATAATAAAGCTGTGGCTGTTTCGTTTTGTTCAGGATAAAGTTTATGACGGCTGGAATGTCATAGTATCCCATCTCATGGAAACTAGAAAAGAAGGAAGGAAGGAAGGAAGGAAGGAAGGCAGAAAGAAAGAGAGAGAGAGAAAGAAAGAAAGAAAGAAAGAAAGAAAGAAAGAAAGAAAGAAAGAAGGAAGGAAAGAAAGAAAGAAAGAACATTGATTTATAAATGCCAGCCTAGGTCATCTTGCTCAGAAATTAGGTCCGTTGATCACATGGAAAGGATCACAGGGTAAAAAGCTGTAATAATATTCTTGCAGGCGTAAGAGGGATTTTAGAAGAGGGAAATCAAAATCAGGTTGTTGGAAAATCTTAGGAGAAAATAAGAACTTGTAATTTGTAATTTTAATAGATTTGTATGCCGCCCAATCCTGGAAAACTTGCTGAACTAGTATTACCAGATTAATACCCACAGCCCAGAATCTAATCTTGGAAGTAGCTAGTTCACTGAATATCAAATATCTTAGCAAATATATTCATGTTATTTATCACTAGGTATTTCAGCATTAAAAGAACTTTCTCTTCAGAAAAAGAGAACTTTCTCTTCTCTTCTGTTCTCCTCTCCTCTACATGGCGCTCTACAGTGCTCTACATGGGGCAGCCCTTGAAGAGCATTCGGAGACTTCAGCTTGTCCAGAATGCAGCCGCGCGAGCGATTGTGGGTGCACCTCGGTACACCCACGTCACACCTATCCTCCGCGAGCTGCACTGGCTGCCTATTGGTCTTCGGATACGCTTCAAGGTGCTAGTCGTCACTTATAAAGCCCTTCATGGTATTGGACCTGGGTACTTGAGAGACCGCCTGCTGCCAATTACCTCCAACAGACCGATTAGATCCCACAGATTAGGCCTCCTCCGAATTCCATCTACCGGCCAATGCCGATTGGCTACCACCCGGAGGAGGGCCTTCTCTGTGGCTGCTCCGGCCCTCTGGAACGAGCTCCCCGTGGAGATTCGGACCCTCACCACCCTCCAGGCTTTCCGCAAAGCCCTTAAAACCTGGCTGTTCCAACAGGCCTGGGGCTGATGAGTTTCCCGTCCCCGCTCGAATTGTGTGGTTGTTGATTGTTTTTAAATTGTTTAAGTTGTTTGTCCCTTGTTTTCCTCCTGTTTGTATCCCCCCCCTTACTTTGGTTTGTGAGCCGCCCTGAGTCCCTCTGGGAATAGGGCGGCATAGAAATGCAATAAATCAAATCAAATCAAATCAAATCCTCTCTTCTTCTGAACGTGGTCTTTGTGTTGCCTGGAAGCACATGGCCATGAACTTCTGTTTGACTCCAAGTGACTTTATATATTGTTTTGTGGAAAGAATGGAAATAAACTCAGTGGAATAAAACCTCGGAGATCAGCTTTAACCCCTAGTTCTGTATTTTATTTTATTGTTTTGTTTTATTACATTTTATATCATATTTTATATTTTTATTATTTTATGTTCGATTTCATATTGATTTCTTTATTTTATTTTTGTCCCCTCAAGTCAATCTTGGTTCAATCAAATTCACACATAGGTCAATTGCATAACTTAGCAAATGTATTTTTGTTATTTATGACTAGATATTGCAGCATTAAAAGAACTTTCTCTTCAGGTTCCCTTCTGAACCTGGTCTTCATATTCTCCAGAAACACATGGCCAGCAACCACTGTTTGACTCTGAGGGAGTTTATATATTGTTTTGAGGAAAGAACGGGAATAAAATCGGTAGAATGAAAGCCTTTATCTTTCATTTTAATTTTAATCTCATTATTTTATCTTTTGACCCCTTCAAGTCAGCCTTGATTGCAGGAAACTGTCTGGAAAAGTCCCTGAAGTTTACTTGGCAAGATTTTAGAAGTGGTTTGTCATTGCCTGTATTCTAGGACTAAGAGAGACAGACTGGTTTCTTGCCCAAGATAGAATTAGAAGTCATAGTCATCTGGTTTCTAGCCTGATGGACAAGCTGCCTCCTGCTCCTATCTTTTAAAGTGGATAATCCATCATAATCTGCTATCCCTTTTAGATAATCCCCACTACAGTGGTGGGTTTCAAAAATTGTTCGAACCTACTCTGTGGGTGTGGCCTCCTTTGTGGGAGTGGCTTGCCGCCCATGTGACCGGATGGGAATGGCTTGCCGCCCATGTGACCGGATATGAAGATGCCGACGACACTTGTCAGAATCACCTTAAATTACCTCACACACAGCACTGGCACGCATAAGAATAGGATGTAAACTTGTTTTTTAAAAGGCATCTTTGGTTTGCGTTAAAACAACTTCAACACACGCAATGTTCTGATTGCACCACAGACGCAGTAGTCATCCTTACCTTCCACAGAGGCACTGAGGTTTATAAATATGAGCATGATAGTGCAGAATAATCATATCCAAGGACCAGTAGTGGGTCTCAAAAAAATTTGGAACCTCTTCTGTAGGTGTGGCCTGCTTTCCGGGTCCACTGGTGGAACCTCTTCTAACCGGTTCGGTCGATTTGACGAACCGGTTCTACCGAATAGGTGCGAACTTGTAGGAACCCACCTCTGCCCCACCACCACAGTGATACCCATTGTTATCGAGGCACTTGGTACCATGTCCAAGAGTTTTATAAAACACATCAAGAAATCGCATCTTCCTGCAATAACACAAGGAGAACTACAAAAATCTGCATTACTCGGACATAACATAATATTTTAAGAAGATACTTGCTTGATACCTAGGACACTGGCAGCAACCCGTATTAACCCTTAGCACCAGTCAATGGTATTTGTGATGCATTTTTTAATGTTCAGTTGATTGAGTTTCATGTTTAATGAACAAAGTATAATAACAATACAATAATAATAATCTGCTATCCCTTTTGGGGCAGCCCTTGAAGAGTATTCGGAGACTTCAACTCGTCCAGAATGCAGCTACGCGAGTGATTGTGGGTGCATCTCGGTACACCCACATTACACCTATCCTCCGCGAGCTGCACTGGTTACCGATTGGTCTCCGTATACGCTTCAAAGTGCTAGTCGTAACTTATAAAGCCCTTCATGGTATTGGACCTGGGTACTTGAGAGACCGCCTGCTGCCAATTACCTCCCAAAGACCCGTTAGATCACACAGGGTCGGCCTCCTCCGGGTTCCGTCCACCAGCCAATGCCACCTGGCTACTACCTGGGGGAGGGCCTTCTCTGTGGCAGCTCCAGCCCTTTGGAACGAACTCCCCGCGGAGATTCGGACCCCCACCTCTCTCCAGGCCTTCCGGAAAGCCGTCAAAACCTGGCTGTGCCGGCAGGCCTGGGGTTGATGAGTTCCCCTCCCCTCTCGACTTGTATGGTTGTATGATTCTTGTTTATTTTAATCATGTGTATTGTGTTTTATGTTCCCTTCCTTTTTCCCCCTTTGAGTTGTTTGCCGCCCTGAGTCCCTCCCGGAGAAGGGCGGCATACAAATAAACTAAATCTGAAATCTGAAATCTTTTAGATTTTCTTACCTAAAGCTCCAGAATTCCTTCTGCCATGGTTTCAGTGTCTTATGATTCGAAGACCAGGTGTTTCCTCTGCTATTCCCAAGCCAAACATCATAACCGTTATCTGCTAATATGAAACCAAAACTGTTGTGGGGCTGGTTAGAAATCCAGTGGGAACCATCTCCAAGGCAGCTATGTGCCAAAAACACAACAGGTCTTGGAGCTATAAAATAAGAACAGATGCTTTTTTTAAAAATGAGCCAGATCATTGAAGACTGCAAAACAATTGAATTATTGTTTGAAATAAAACTTTCAAAGAATCAATGTTCGTGGTTCATTGTCATAATCTCTTATTAGAAATAGTATATGTTACACTGGCTGGAATGAGGCATGGTGGCGCAGTGGTTAAATGCAGCACTGCAGGCTACTGCTAGATCAGCAGGTCAGCGGTTCAAATCTCACCGGCTCAGGGTTGACTCAGCCTTCCATCCTTCCGAGGTGGGTAAAATGAGGACCCAGATTGTTGGGGGCAATATGCTGACTCTCTGTAAACCGCTTAGAGAGGCCTGAAAGGCCTATGAAGCGGTATATAAGTCTACTGCTATTGCTATTGCTATTGCTATTGCTATTGCTATTGCTATTGCTATTGCTATTGCTATTGCTATTGCTCTGGTCATTATGTGGTTAAATTTATAGAATTTAGGAGCAGAGGTTTTAATGATGCATTGGATCTACTTTGCCTCCAACATTATGATATATTCTCAACAGTGATAAAATCTCCAAATCTTACATGCAAAGGATGTAGAACTTTTCTTTTTTAAAAGAAATTACCTAGACTGTTTGTCTTATTGGATTATCAATTGTCTTAGAAGCAGTATCATGATGTACAATACCTCAGGATCCCTCAGAATTCCCACAAATTGAGGATATATTTTTCTGAATCTTTCGAGAATCAACCTATTTAAATTATGCATTGGACTACTAAGCCGGTTTAATAGCTAAAACATTTTTCCCAATTCTTCCTAAATGGGATTGAGTTTGAGTTGAGTTTATTGGTCTTGTATGCCGCCCACTCCCGAAGGACTCCGGGCGGCTTACAATAAAACAAGGGAAGGGGGATAAATAAA
>NW_028261395.1:4311924-4341924 GCF_051295495.1 Thamnophis sirtalis | reverse complement strand
ACATGTTATTGAAATTGAGGCTGCCCCAACACCCTTGTTGCAATTCAGATGGTGCTTAATTGGTAAAATATTACGTGAATATCTGTTACACTATTATTAATTGCATTGTGACAGTCTTAATTTATTGCGCTGTTAGTCTTAATTATTCTTAATTTATAGTGCTGTTTCATTTGTTTTGCTGATTACACTGGAAGGCTGGTAATCTAAGGAGGGATAGAAAAATTGTTGGTAATATTGCTGAGAGGTAAGGTGTCTCTTCATAGCTGGAATATTCAAGTCAAGGGTGTAGCAACTGTATGTTGAAAAATACCTTTCCTCCTTTTTAACTCATGGAGAAAGAGCAATAGCATTTAGGCTTACACACTGCCCATAGCACTTTACCACACTTTCTGGTTGGTTTATAATGTAGAAGCATTATTTGCATATTGCCCCAATAACCTTAGTCTCTGAAGAATAGAAGGTCAAGCTAACCTCAGAAGAATAGAAAGTCAAGCTAACCTAAAGCCCTAGCAGGATTGAACGACAGGCCGTGGGCAGAAGTTGCCTGCAATACTGCACTTTAACCATTGCATCATCTGGGCACAGAAAGAGGGAGTGAGATAGCCAAAATCCAAAGTCTTTAAGTACCCTCCACCATCTAAACATAAAAGCAGATTGTAAATTATAGAAAAATGAGGTTTCAGAATATGAAAGAAGCCTGTGCAGTACAGTTGGAGGTGGTGAGGAGACCAATATTTTCATCCAGCCTGGGTAGAACATGAAAGAGTTACCACTGGAAAATATAGGGCCTGAGCAGAACTATAGATTTGTAGAAGGGGTGGGAAAACCTATGACAATGAGAGTTCATTCATGTAACTGGCCATCATTAGATGAATTTCCAGATAATACTTGGAGAGGTAGATCGCAATTTAACTAGGTGAGTTAAGCTCACAAAGATCTGTTCTCATTCACTATTTTATTGAAAGAAAGCACCAATA
The DNA here is from genome assembly GCF_051295495.1 of Thamnophis sirtalis. Taxonomy (NCBI): domain Eukaryota; kingdom Metazoa; phylum Chordata; class Lepidosauria; order Squamata; family Natricidae; genus Thamnophis; species Thamnophis sirtalis. The sequence continues at coordinate 4,340,947 of NW_028261395.1, read as the reverse complement.
GTTTTTGAACAGGAAAACAAATTCAGTGTGTAGATTCATTTAAATGAATTTAACAAATAGGGGATTTCTTAATTTCCCAGCCCTTCTATCATCTCTCTAGAAGGCTCAGTCAAAGCTGAATCTGTGGAAGGAGTCAATGTTGCTCTGATAACATCACCCTCTCTGAATATCTATGAATTTGGTGTTTATAGCTGCCGGGGGAAAACTTTGCTCATGAGTTTTTCCTTACAGCCACTTTTCTGTCCATAGACATAGAATGTTCTCAGAGGTTGATCCTTTTGAACAGCATCAACAAGGGAGGAATAGCTAATGGAATTGCTTGTGAACCAGTGCTTCCCTTAAAATTAAATTCAGATAATGAGGGCTGATAGAAAGGAAGCCAAAATAGAGTTCCTTGTGGAGCTGCCAGCTCTCACCAGAAGAAATATTGGTTTCAGTCATGTGAAGTTCTAATCTGGCAATATCCCCAAAGGTGCTTTTTTCAAAAGGCAACCGGACTTGGTTTTCCTTGAAGACATTTTGTCAAACCTGCCCCAGTCAGATCCCTTAGGAAAGAAAGACCCTTGACTCCACTTAACCGATAGGCTCTTCTACTAAAGATTGCTGGTTTCAGTAAAGCCAGAATGAAAGATTCCTTTGCAAAAGGTTACACATTGTTTTCCTCATCCCAGCCCTTCCCTCTTTGACCAATTCATCTTCAGCCAATGGAAAGTCATCTAGGTGTTTTGAGAATCAGCCAATGGAAAGTCATATAATAAAATTATATCCAAGGTGAACTATTCACGATCATCATGGAGCTTCCTGTATTGGTTGCTTGCAAAGGTTCAATTTCATTACACAATATTACTTATGCAGCATTATGCAATAAAACATGTCTGGCTTATGTACAAACTGTTTTACCAACCTCAGAAGAATAAAAGGTCAAGCTAACCTAAAGCCCTAGCAGGATTGAACCACAGGCCGTGGGCAGATGTTTCCCTCTTTGACCAATTCATCTTCAGGCAATGGAAAGTCATCTAGGCGTTTTGAGAATCACTGAGATGTTTGGAGCAATCCGCATTCCTTTCTCAGGGTGTGTGGCCTTGAGTGCTGGCACAAACTGGTTCTGTACTGCCCTGGTCTTTGTCAAGCTATCATTCTGCCCTCCCTATTTCCCGTCACATGTTTATTGTCCATTTGTTCTGTCTTGCTCCCTCTGCTTAGCTCTTGATGTCCAGCTTCTGGCAACCTAAAGTCCTGGCAACCTTGCCACCCAATCTATTGTTGCCTGCATCCTGCCAACTAAACTCACACACACACACTGATACAAATAGAGGATTCAGGGGTGATATTCAAATTTTTCCCCTACCAGTTCTCTGGGTTTGGCTTGGTGGTATCCTGTGACTGAGTGGGTGTGGCTAACCTGATGTCACTCATGGCCACTGCCACTCAGTCACACGACACCCTCCCCCAGCCATGCCCACAGGACCCAGTAAGAAAAAATGTGTGAGGAAGAGAAGGAGAGGAGGGAGGAAGAGAGAAAAAGAGAAGGAGAGAAGGTAGGAAGGAGAAGAAAGAGGGTAGGAGTAGGGGAGAAGTAAGGGAAGGAAGAAGGGGAAGGAGAGGAGGAAGGAAGTAGAGAAGGGAGGGAGGGAGAAAAGAAAAGAAAGAGAAAATAAGGTGAAATGTGGAGGAGAGGTAGGGGAAGAAGAAAGAGGTAAGGAGAGGTGGGTGGGAGGGAGAGAAAGAGAAGGAGAGGAGGGAGGAAGAGAGAAAAAGAGAAGGAGAGAGGGTAGGAAGGAGAAGAAAGAGGGTAGGAGTAGGGGAGAAGTAAGGGAAGGAAGAAGGGGAAGGAGAGGAGGAAGGAAGTAGAGAAGGAAGGGAGGGAGAAAAGAAAAGAAAGAGAAAATAAGGTGAGATGTGGAGGAGAGGTAGGGGAAGAAGAAAGAAGTAAGGAGAGGTGGGTGGAAGAGAGAGAAAGAGAAGGAGAGGGGGTAGGAAGGAGAAGAAAGAGGGTAGGAGTAGGGGAGAAGTAAGGGAAGGAAGAAGGGAAAGGAGAGGATGAAGGAAGGAAGTAGAGAAGGAAGGGAGGAAGAAAAGAAAAGAAAGAGAAAATAAGGTGGTGTCATAGCAGGTGTGAAGGATGGTAAACAAAGCATTCCAAATTATACCTTATAACCTTTTAAATGGAATAATAATAGTATAAGAATGGCAAAGAAATAGAATAACTATGTGAATGTATACCTATAATTGTATGTAAGAGAATAAATGACAGTAAGAATATAAAGCACAATATAGGTGAACAATATTTGGTTATAAATAGCGAAGTATAAATAAATATAGAATTGCACATAAAAATGGATAACGAATAAGGAGACCATGAATGCAAGATAGGAATGCATAGAAGGGAAAACACTAACTGTAAAGAAACCAATCATTGAAATAACCAGTCCAATCTGGTCGAATTTCACTCCTGTAGAGGATATATTTTACTATGTGCCCAAACAAATGAATGGGAGCAGCTTGTTGCATTTTTCTTTCCACCCGTGATCAATGAAAAATTGGTTCTTCCAAACCAATTTTCTTTTTCTGGCTCTTCCAAACTTGATGGTTAGCACATGTAAATGTCTTCTCTCTGATCACACATGGGAGGAAAAGGCTATCTTAATATCTAATATCTTAATACCTGTAGTTTTCTGAATGGTGCTATACTAATTTGATGCTTGGTCCTTTAACTGCATGCAAAAAAACTATCATAACCCCCTTCAAGATTATTTATTTAGCATTTTGTTAACCCAGTTTATGGCATGGCATATAACCACGACAGGGGTGGGTTTCTCGCCCCGTTCCAACCTGTTCGGTTGGAACGGGGCCGGCGGCGTCCTCGTGCATGCGCGCGGTGCACGCATGCGTACTAGCGTCTGCGCAACGCTCCAGCTGCTCCTGGAGGATCGCGCAGGCGCTGTATGCGTCCTGCGCATGCGTGGAAGCGCAGAACTCGTCAAAACCGGGTAAGGACCGCAGGCGGGCGAGCGGGCCCTTCGCCGTTCCCGGAAGTTACTTACTTCCGGGTTCGCCGACCAACCAGTTCGCAGGGACCACCGCGAACCGGTTGAAACCCACCCCTGAACCATGAGTACCATAATGTAGCCTACACTTTCTTGTCTTTTGGTAGTTCCGTGGGATTGGGGTGATTCTTTGCACATTAATATCAGTTGGAATTCCTTTATTAGGGAGTTAGAGATCTTTTTAGGGTTTAATTCTGATTCTTGCTCTTACTATATGATAGCAGCCACCTCTGAGTCATAGATCTGGGTGTTACTAATAAACTTAAGCTCAATGGTGGGATTCAGCCACTCCGCACTTATCCAGGAGAACCGGTTGTTAACTTTCTAAGCAGTTCGGAGAATGGGTTGTTGGAAGAAATCACATTTTGTTTTGTTTTTCCACTTTACAGGGCTAATCCCTTAAGAAAGGCAGGGAGGAAACAGTCTGGGGTTGTTTCTAGCTTAATCTGTGCCGAGGTGGTGCAGTGGTTAGAGTGCAGTACTGCAGGCCACTTCAGCTGACTGCTATCTGCAGCTCGGCGGTTCAAATCTCACCGGCTCAGGGTTGACTCAGCCTTCCATCCTTCCGAGGTGGGTGAAATGAGGACCCGGATTGTTGTTGGGGGCGATATGCTGACTCTGTAAACCGCTTAGAGAGGGCTGGAAGCCCTAGGAAGCGGTATATAAGTCTAACTGCTATTGCTATTGCTATTGCTATCTTTATTGCCATACTTACAGAAACTGCCTCTCCGGTTAACTCTTCTTACATTGTAAGAGCTAAGGCGATGTGAGTGATGTTAAGTTGGCCACGCCCACCCACTCACATGACCACCAAGCCCCGCCTAACCAGCTGGTCATTAGGGCAGAGAACCGGTTGTTCAAAGATTTGAATCCCACCACTGCTTAGCCTGGTTTGGACCATCCTGTAAATCCCACCATTTATTTTGGGTTATCTTTTCAGAATTATCTCTTTGTTAACTGTGTTTACTTCTCTAGGATTTGAATTTAAAACCTGGTAAACTTTTGCTCCAAATGTCGCATTTAATTTATTCTTTTTTCTTTAGGGCTATGCAACCATATGCCTTTCGCGGACTTGCTCCCCTTCCATATATTGTGTTTTCCTGGCTTTCTGAAGTTCTTCTTCTTTCCCCCTAGAATGTATCCACGGCAGGTTTGCACCCAGCAGAAGGCATATTAACATGTTTAGCAAACTTTTTTTTAAAAAAGTTTATTTATATGCCGCCCTTTTCCCTGGGGGGACTCAGGGCGGCTTACAACTCAAGGGGGGGGGGGGAGGAAACAGGCATTTAACACATGAGAACAATACATAATTAAAAAACACAACATTCATACCATTCGGGTGGGTTACAGTCTTTAGCCCCAGGCCTGACGGGACAGCCAGGTTTTAAGGGCTGTGCGGAAGGTCTGGAGGGTGGTGAGGGTACGAATCTCCATGGGGAGATCGTTCCAAAGGGTCGGAGCTACTACCGAGAAGGCTCTCCTCCGCGTGGTTGCCAGTCGACAGTGACCGGCAGATGGAACCCGGAGGAGGCCTAATCTATGTGATCTAATTGGCCGCGTGGAGGTGATTGGCAGTAGGCGGTCTCTCAAGTACCCAGATCCAGTACCATGAAGGGCTTTATGGGTGACAAGTAGCACCTTGAAGCGTACCCGGAGATCGACAGGTAGCCAGTGCAGCTCGCGGAGGATAGGTGTTACGTGGGTGAAACGAGGTGCACCCACAATCGCTCGCGCAGCCGCATTCTGGACTAGCTGAAGTCGCCGGATATTCTTCAAGGGCAGCCCCATGTAGAGCACATTGCAGTACTCCAGCCTAGAGGTCACAAGGGCACAAGTGACTGTTGTGAGAGCCTCCCGGTTCAGGTAGGGGCGCAACTGGTGCACCAGATTCTTTTCTATTGCTATCCCAATTTGTTAGTATTATGACCTAGTAATGCTGCTTTGATGGGCAGCCAAATTTTAAAAAAGGAAATTTCCTGCTTATCTATGAGAATTTAGTTCATTTATCAATTGTAGAGGAATAAGGCAAAGAATTCAGAGGAAATGGGACAGTTTGAAGAAGTGATATTTTTTTTAATGTAAATACTATTTGGAGAAATAGTGTTAAGTCAAGTTGCAAATATTTCTTCAACTAATTCATCGGATAAGCTGCATTAAGACTTCAAGGTGTGTTTATCATCACAGCCTTAAGATGTTTGTTTTTTTTTGTCATTATGCAACATGGTTTCTCTGTTCATCACTGCGGGAGAATCACGGATATCTTTTCATTATCTCAATTATACGCTTATACATAACCTCAGTTGCTTCCAGTCCCCAAATGAAATCTAGATGTTACCCGTTCAGGAACATGTTGTTCCTGAATGGCATGACATTACTTAGCCGTGCTATTAATTCGTGGACGTCTTTTATGTTCACAAGTAAGTCATTTCCACCAGACCAGAGTGCAATGGGTATTTTTATATCTTCTAACTTGTATACAGGAGGAGTCATCCGGGAAGGAAAGCAACACATTTAAACAATTAGTCAAAAAGTAAAAGGAAGAGATTCAACGTGTAAAACATTGCAAATTACCACTTTAAGAAAAGCAAAGTAGGATAAAGTTTACTCCTCAGTTATTTTTACTAGGTATATGTACTGACTTGACAGTGGTAGAGACTAACTTGGTTCTGCACCTAATAACGGCAGCAAGACTGTTGGTGGAGCAATACTGGAAGAAGGAAGACTTGCCTACAACCCAAGAATGGACATTGAAAGTTACAAACTTAGCTGAGATGGCTAAAATATCGGCATATCTGAAAGATCGCTCAAATGAGAGATATAAACGAGACTGGAAAAAAATGGATTGACTATATACAAAACAAATATGGGACTAAGAAATTCCAGATAGCCTATGCTTAAGGTCAGGAATGAATTAAATTGTTCAAAGTTAGTGTAACAGAAAGAAGCTAAGATCAATGTAGAGATGTTATTAACCCTTTTTTTATTTCTTTTGTCTCAATATATTTTAGACTGTGATTGTTAAAAATCTATACCTTGTACGGGCTCTGGGAAGTCGGGGGGAGGGAGGTGGGGTGTTTGGGGGGAGGTTAGGGGAGGGGGGGACATATACTATACGTTAGATTTCAACGTAAGGCAATTTCACATGTATACTGTTTCTCTTTAATTTCTCCGTAAAAATAGGACAAGCTGAATACATTGACATATAGTAGAAATACACCAAGGGGAGGAGGAGTGGGATAGAAGGAAGAGGGGGAGAGAGGGTGGGAGAGAGGATGGGAGGGAGGGTGAGAAGGAAGGGAGGGAGTGGACTGGGAGAAAGGAGTGGTAGAGGGGGAACAAATAAAAATAATTAAAAAAAAATAAAGAAAAGCAAAGTAATTTCTAATTTCTGAATTTCAGTGATGAAATTGTGATGAAACTGAAGGGTGTATTTGTGTGTGTGTGTGTGTGTGTGTGTGTTTGTGTGTGTGTGTATTACATGTGTTTTTTTTAAAAAAAATAACTATGACATTTCCCTTCAGTACATAGCTGAGCAGATCAGAGCCCCAGATAGGACAGGGCATTCTGCCATTGGTCCAAAAGGAGAACATGCTATCTTAAATTAGTCTTTTGATGCAATTACTGATTTAAAGGAGCTCTGGTGAATGGTGGTTAAAGCACAATATTGCAGGCAAACTCTGCCCGCAGTCTAGAGTTTGACCCTGATGGGGCTCAAGGTCGACTCAGACGTGGGTCCTTCTGAATTTGGTAAAGCAAAGATCCAGATTATTGGGGCAATGTGCAAATAATGCTTCTATATTTTAAACTGCCCAGAAAGTCTGTAAAGGGTGGTATATAAGTTTAAATGCTATCGCTATTTCCATTGCTAAATGGCTTGGCTGGGCAGGAAAGGTAGACAGCCTTAAATTTAGATGTTCAGGCGAGGAAGAACCAGAAATATTTCTCTACACTTACAATACCTTTGATGACACTTTTCTTACTTCGCTCAACCTCAGCCTGCAAAATTTAAAATAAGGTACAAAACAAAATTTTACCAATCGACAACACAACCAAGAGGGAAATTATTCTGATTGAAAAGCTTCAGATGAAGTATTTAATAGGAAAAAATTTATTTCCATACCTGGTTATACTTCTCCATATTCTTTTCCTTAGTGCCATAATCATATGCTTGAAACACCTTTCCATCATACATCTATAATGAATAGTAATTACAGAACTGAATAAAAGAATTACCAGTCATTTTTACAACATACCACTGCTATACAAGCTACATTGGCTTCCAGATGTAGCTCAAGGTGCTGGTTGCCACCTTTCAAAGTCTTCATGATTTGGGATTCAGTTATTTATAGGACCGTCTCTCCCCAGGGGTCTCTATCTGTCCCATCCAGCAGGAGGGCCTGTTTCCTTAGAGAAGCAACAGCTCCATTTTAATTATGGGCGTTTTCAAGAATTTAACAGAAGGTCGCGATCAGAAGCCATCAAACACTACTTTGCAGCGCTGAAGATTGAAATTGACTCTTTAGAGAGAGATAAATGCAAGTGTATATTGAAGAAATTGATAGAAAAGAAAATCAGGAAAGGTGAAGCCAATGCTGAGAATTTCGCCATCCTTGGATTTATTTATCGGCTGAATGGAGAAAAGCAACAAGCATGAAAAGCCTATGAAGATGCCTTGAAAATTGATCCTGGGAATGAAGAATATATCATTGAAATTTGGAAATTGAACCACATACACTAAAGTGTGGATTTTTCTATAAATAATGGTTTCAAAAATAGATGAACACATGGTGCCAGTCTGCTTACTCAATTTCAATATTTCATTTTGCAGAATACAAAATATACTAGTCTAGTCTAGTCTAGTCTAGTCTAGTCTAGTCTAGTCTAGAATAGAATAGAATAGAATAGAATAGAATAGAATAGAATAGAATAGAATAGAATAGAATAGAATAGAATAGAATAGAATAGAATAGAATAGAATAGAAGAAAGAGTTATGGTTCCATATTCTGTATATTTTGATTCTTTAATACTTTATTCTTTTACTGTATTGTACAATCTAATAAATAACTAGTGTCTGTTATAATGGCAAACACTTGAATGTTGGCATGTTTCAAAATACTTCATCCATTATCTTCTCAAATGGCTTCATGTCCGGTGGCCTGATTTTACCGGAACTCTCGCCACATACTTTTCCAAGTTTACTTATTATTCAGTTCCTTATTTAGTTAACAGCAGGATCCTTGAAGAAATATGGTGGGGTTTATTCATCGGGGACTACAGTGGATATAATAATGATATAAAGCGAGTGTGGGTACCTATAAACGTGGACAGGGCTAATTTCCCCCCATTTGGGGAGCTGGGAATGAAATGATTTTTCTTTTCGGTTATGTAATATATATTTGAGAAGATACACCTGGATCCTCCCTCTTATTTTTAACACCACTCCAGAAGTTTGGAGAGGATTCTGAGGGCCACGAATGTCTGATCCAAGTTTTCCTGCACTTATCCTAAACATCTGTTCTGAGAAAATATCTTTGAAACGATAAGTTTAAATATTTTAAATACACGTATATTATAATACACGTCTAAAATTTATCATGCTTACAAAAGTGCATGTTTCATTGTACGAATTAACAAATGAGCAACATCCCAAAATAAATGTCATTCTACTCATCCATCAATCAAAAGCTTGATTTTCCGTGCACTCAACAGTAGAGGGCAGAATATTCCTATCACAAAAGGTCCCTTCCAACTCTTGATATTCTGTTATGCATTTTGCATTTTTTTTTGGCCTGCTCTTAAGTTCACAATGCATGGTAAAATGACCTTTCATGTTTTCCGTTTTCCACATTTCCAACACAGATTAGAAGTACTTCTGTACATCTTACATATACCCACACTTTTGATTTGAAACGGCTTATAATTGTTCCATTTGACATATCAAGCATATCAAGAGCCGAGGTGGCGCAGTGGTTAAATGCAGCACTGCAGGCTACTTCAGCTGACTGCAGTTCTGCAGTTCGGCTGTTCAAATCTCACCGGCTCAGGGTTGACTCAGCCTTCCATCCTTCCGAGGTGGGTGAAATGAGGACCCGGATTGTTGTTGGGGGAGATATGCTGACTCTGTAAACCGCTTAGAGGGCTGAAAGCCCTATGAAGCGGTATGTAAGTCTAACTGCTATTGCTATAAGGTGACCAGATGTTCAGATTGGTTCCAAGCCGGGAGAAAGGGGCTGGAAATAAAATGGAGGCTGATTGGAAAGGAGGACTCTGCTTATTGATGAGCAGACCCAACACCATCATGTAATTCTGGGACAGCTGACAAATTAGCTTTATCAGTGCAAGGATTTTTATAGGGTTCTGAGATGCTGCAGGGGATTGTGCAATGTTTGAAATACTTCTAGGGGGTTGTGCAATGTAGCGAGCACTGTGTCCTTTGCTATTCTAATGGTGGTGGGTTAATCCTATTATGTCCTAGAGATCAGGTCCTGTTCTTAGAATTTGGATTCTAAATTCTTAATCTTCTGGAACAGAAGATGTTTTATTTGTGAGAAGGTTGAGCTGGGTTTCTTAATGGGCACAAAATATCCATCTCTAAAGACTGCTGGAACCTGTTGGGGCTGCTTTCTGCCTTTATTAAGATTTTTCTCCATTTCTCCTTTGGGGAATTATAATATCTTGCCTCTTTTAATATCCCCCAAAATATTTCATTCCCATTCACGCTAGTAATACTTTCACTAAATTTGTAGATGATACAACAGTTGTGGGACTCACCCCTTGCTCTGTTTTTAGCTCCGTTTTTGCTGGCAGAGGGTTGCAGGAGGCAGAAAATGGAGCTCGGGAACCTGTTTTGGAGTTGGAGTTGGAGTTTATTCAATTTGTAGGCCACCCTATTCCCCGAAGGGACTCAGGGCGGCTGAACAAAAGCCAGGGGAGGGGAAATTACAAAAAGTAAGACAAAGACAATCAGACAATATGAACAATCTAAAAGCACAACAGACACAGCAAATTCGAGTGGGTGGGGGGAACTCAACCCCAGGCTTGCTGGGACAGCCAGGTCTTCACAGCCGTCCGGAAGGCCCAAAGGGTGGAGAGGGTCTGAATCTCCACGGGGAGCTCGTTCCAAAGGGCCGGGGCAGCCATACAGAAGGCCTTCCTCCGAGTAGTCGCCAGCCGACATTGGCTGGCAGATGGAATACGGAGGAGGCCTAATCTGTGGGATCGAATGGGTCTGTGGGAGGTAATCGGCAGAAGGAGGTCCCTCAAGTTTTCACTAGAAAAAGGCTCAGGCCACCACAGGCGCCCCCAATATGAGTGACATCAAGCTAGCTATGGCCACCCTGACCACGCCCCCCCGCCTCCCTGAGATCAAACACAATCCTGATACAGCCCTCTATGAAATCGAGTTTGACAGCTCTATCCTAGAGCATCATCTACTGAGAAATTTGGCCTCAATTTCTGAAAATTAGAAAATTATATAAACGGGGCAAGGGACTGATTTGCTGGGTCTTCTTTTGTTGCCCTGCCCAGGAGAACAGAGATGGAAAGATGGTTAGTGGAGTGGGGAGGGATTTGGGTAGTAACCTTCACCTGCCACACCCACTAAGCCACAGTATGCCCACCAAGCCACACCATGACCACCAAGCCACGCTCACTGAACCGGTAGCAAAAAGTTTTGATTCCCACCACTGGTATTGCTGCATTCGTGACCCGTCAAAACCACGCTCGACTAAACCGCGCCCGACTAAGCCATCAACAGGGCGACAACAGCCAGCGCGGAGAAAGAAGGGCGCTTTAAATAGCGCTTTGAAAGCAAGCTGATTCAACTTAAGGTAAGGTTTAGGTTTAGGGTTAGGTTTAGGGTTAGGTTTAGGGTTAGGGTTAGGGTTAGGGTTAGGGTTAGGGTTAGGGTTAGGGTTAGGGTTAGGGTTAGGGTTAGGTTTAGGGTTAGAGTTAGGTTTAGGGTTAGGTTAAGGGTTAGGGTTAGGGTTAGGGTTAGGGTTAGGGTTAGGTTTAGAGTTAGGGTTAGGGTTAGGGTTAGGGTTAGGGTTAGGGTTAGGTTAAGGGTTAGGGTTAGGGTTAGGTTAAGGGTTAGGTTAAGGGTTAGGTTTAGGGTTAGGTTTAGGGTTAGGTTTAGGGTTAGGTTAAGGGTTAGGGTTAGGGTTAGGTTTAGGGTTAGGTTTAGGGGGGTTAGGTTTAGATTTAGGGGTTAATTTTAGGTTTAGGGTTTACAGCGTGCTTCTGTCTCCACGCTGTTGTCGCCCTGTTGTTGACGTCAGCGATGCGGTTTAGTCTGGCGCAGTTTTGTCGGTGAACCTGCTGCATTAGCTGCAGTGGAAAATCCTCATAGGGATTACTGGAGGCGGAAACCACACCTTTAATCAGGCACTTTCAGAATTTCCTAATGGTGCTGACCTCTGATTACTTTTGGCACATGAAACAGAGGGCTTATTTAGAAAGCACACCACAGGGCTGTCTAAACGGCCTAGGTTTATTCCTGTGTCACCCTAATGGGTGTTGGCTCCAACTGCTTTCAACCAAATCCTTTGGGACAGTGTTTCTCAACTTTGGCAACTTGAAGGCAATGTCAACTTCAACTTCCCCAGAATTCTCCAGCCGGCAGTTCCACTTCTTCAAAGTTGCCATAGTTTAGAAGCTCTCCTTTGGAGTATCAGATACTTTAGAGGTCATGGTGAACATTTGTAAACACGTGTCTATACCAGAGGTGGGTTCCTACCAGTTCGCACCTATTCAGTAGAACCGGTTCGTCAAATCTCGTGAACCGGTTAGAAGAGGTTCCACCACTGGAAAGCAGGCCACACCGACAGAAGAGGTCCCAAATTTTTTTGAAACCCACCACTGGAGGAGAGAGATACACAGAGAGAGAGAGACAGACAGACAGACAGACACAGACAGACAGACAGACAGACACAGAGAGAGAATCACATAGAGAGACACAGAGGGAGGGAGGGAGGGAGGGAGGGAGGGGCAAAGAGCCACACACACACTCACAGAGACAGACTCACACAGAGGGAGAAAGAGAAAGGAAGGAAGGAAGGAAGAAAGAAAGGAAGGAAGGAAGGAAGGAAGGAAGGAAGGAAGAAAGGAAGAAAGAAAGAAAGAAGAAAGAAAAAAGAAAGAAAAAGTGAGAGAGAAATGAAAGAAAAATGAAAAAAGGGACAGAGAGAGAAAAGGATGGAAAGAAAGAGAGAGCGAGAGAGAGCAAGAGAGAGGGAGAGAGGGAGAGAGAGAGAGAGAACACATGGCCGGCAAGCCACTCCCACCAGGTCACATGGCCAACAAGCCACTCCCACAAAGGAGGCCACACCCACAGAGTAGGTTCGAAAATTTTTTGAAACCCACCACTGGAGGAGAGAGATACACAGAGAGACAGACAGACAGACAGACAGACACAGACAGACAGACACAGACAGACAGACAGACAGACACACACACACACACACACACACACACACAGAATCACATAGAGAGACACAGAGGGAGGGAGGGAGGGTGGGAGGGAGGGAGGGAGGGGCAAAGAGCCACACACACACTCACAGAGACAGACTCACACAGAGGGAGAAAGAGAAAGAAAGGAAGGAAGAAAGGAAGAAAGAAAGAAAGAAAGAAAGAAAGAGTGAGAGAGAGAGAGATGAGAGAAAAAAAGAAAAAAAGGGACAGAGAGACAAAAGGAAGGAAAGAGAGAGGGAGAGAGAGAGAGAACACATGGCCGGCAAGCCACTCCCACCAGGTCACATGGCCAGCAAGCCACTCCCACAAAGGAGGCCACACCCACAGAGTAGGTTCGAAAATTTTTTTGAAACCCACCACTGATCACAGGAGTTCTTGATTGTGAATTGACCATGTAGTCAAGTCATGTCATAGCCAGGTTTATTTCCCAAAGCAGTCTTTGTGACTTCAAATGTTTGCACATTTCCCAGACATAGCTGTACTTACAAAAATATAAAAACAGATAGGAATCTTATGGCTCATTAAGTTTATTACAGCATGAGAGTGTTCGCCGTTCTTTCTCATCTATATGCTAAGTACTTGGTAGACTAGATGGAAGTCTGTTCAGAGTCTCTCACTCAATTATTGAATATATTATCTGATCTGCAACAGAATTTGGAAATTGCTCTATCAAGAGCTCCACCCGTGTTGTTAATGCTTGGTGGGAACTTAAATTCAACTTTGAACGTATTGGGGTAAAAAAATCAAAAGAAAAATGGCAGAATGTCAGCCTCTGCTTTGCTGCTGCTTCGGCTGCCATTGAAACGGGGAGGGGGGGCATGGTATTTGGGAGGGGACTACTAATTGTGCTGGAGGAACATTCCGGAGTTCTGCTGCCTGTCTTACTGCGCATGCGCAGGAGGTTTCCCGCCAAGGCCAACGGCACCAACATTCCATCTTGGTGATGCCTTTCGAAGTTATCTCGCTGACACTTGGGAGAATTATGATTGGACTGTAACTGGGATGCCAAGGGGTGGGGAATGGGTTATTCTATATATCATTTGCTTTCGCGCCTAAATAATCAGTCTTCGCTTTGCTACGCTTCTGATCATTTATAATTAGTAAAAGTACACTTGATTTCTATCAATGGAGTCTCGTGGTTTTCTTTCCTAATTATTCAAATGGAGGAGTGCTGACACAGAAGTTTTGTCCTCCTCTCCTCTCTTCTTCTTCTAGTTGAGGATATTTTGCCATCAGCTGATCCAAACTCTTATAAACTAGTTTTAGAAGTATAAGAGGGAGGGAGGAAAGAGGATTTAACAAACTATTGGATGCTTATGCCCCAAATGCATCCAGTTTCGGTCGCCATGATGTAAAAAAGATGTGGAGATTCTAGGAAGCGTGCAGAGAAGAGCAACAATGATCATTAGGAGACTGGAGGCTAAAACATATGAAGAACGGTTGTTAAAAACTGTGTATGTCTAGTCCGATGAAAAGAAGAATTAGGGAAGACATGGTAGCAGTGTTCCAATATCTCAGGGGTTGCCACAAAGAAAAGGGAGTCAAGCTATTCTCCAAAGTACTTCAGAGCAGGACAAGAAGCAATGGGTGGAAACCAATCAAGAAGAGAAGCAACTTAGAACTAAGGAAAAATTTCTTGACAATTAGAACCAGTGCCGGATTTAGATGAAAAGAGGCCCTAGGCTATTCCACTTATGAGGCCCTTTCACCTCCCATTTTTAATTTTGTAAATTACATGAGAGACAATAAAATACATCATTACTGTGATATATATCAATATATATCAATATATATAGCTGGCCTCCCGACGGAGGGCGGCTCTGCTCTGCGGCAAAGGCAGCGGGGCCAGCCGCCTCCCCTGCTGCGCTCAGCTGCCCGGCTCGGCCCCCTCGCCCTCACCTGCCTGGCCGCTGGTGGGCTCCGCGTCGACGGGGCGGCTACTGGGAGCGGCCGTGCCTCTCGCCCGACCGCCGGTGCCGGGAACGTGGGCGGGCTCCCCAACTGCCGCGGCGCTGGAACGATCTTAACCAATACATTTTTATGTTTGTTTATTAGTCCTATGCGTAGAATTTCTCCTTATTTTCGGTTCAGTGTTTTAGTGTTCACTGTTTTTAGAATAGTCTAATTTTAATTTTGCTAACAATTTGAATGTAGGCCCCTCTTGATCTTGAGGCCCTAGGCTGAAGCCTAGTTAGCCTATAGGAAAATCCGGCTCTGATTAGAACAATTAATCAATGGAAGAACTTGCCTCTAGAAATTGTAGATGCTCCAACACTGGAAACTTTTAAGAAGATGTTGCATAACCATTTGTCTGAAATGCTGTAAGTTTTCCTGCCTAAACTGGGGGTTGGACAAAAAGACCTCCGAGGTCCCTTCCAACTCTGTTATTCTGTAAATTTCTGTGTGTTTGTGTGTGTGTGTGTGTGTGTGTGTGTGTGTGTGTGTGTGTATGTATGTATGTATGTATGTATGTATGTATGTATGTATGTATATATGTATGTATCAGAGGTGGTTTCCTACCAGTTCGCACTTATTCGGTAGAACCGGTTCGTCAAATCTATCGAACCGGTTAGAAGAGGTTCCACCAGTGGACCCAGAAAACAGGCCACACCTACAGAAGAGGTTCCAAAAATTTTTGAAACCCATTACTGGTCCTTGGATAGGATTATTCTACACTATCATGCTCATATTTATAAAACTCAGGGCCTCTGTGAAAGGTAAGGATGACTACTGCGTTTGTGGTGCAATCAGAACATTGCGTGTGTTGAAGTTGTTTTAACGCAAACCAAAGATGCCTTTTAAAAAACAAGTTTACATCCTATTCTTATGCATGCCAATGCTGTGTGTGAATTAATTTAAGATGGTTCTGACAAGTGTTGTCGGCATCTTCATATCCGGTCACATGGGCGGCAAGCCACTCCCATCTGGTCACATGGGTGGCAAGCCACTCCCACAAAGGAGGCCACACCCACAGAGTAGGTTCGAACAATTTTTGAAACCCACCACTGATATGTGTGTGTGTGTGTGTGTGTGTGTGTGTGTGTGTGTGTATACACACACACACAAATTTTGTTCAGGATCTTCTTAACAGTAGCAGCCTCACTGAAGATATCCAGTTCAGTGGTGGCTTTTCATTTTTTTTTTACTACCGGTTCGCTCGTGCGTGCACAACGCTTCTGCACATGCGCAGAACATCCGGGCAGATGAGCGGATCCTCCCACCACTGTAACTACCAGTTCATCCGTTCTGGGCCGAATCAGGAGCAACTCACCTCTGATCCAGTTGCACGAATACCCTTCTTCTTGGTTCTGAATGGTGTATCATTGCTGTTGTTATCATTTTCATTTCTCACTTTTGATTGATAAAGCAAATTGTCTTGCTGTCTGAGCCTTCCTTTAGAAACCAAACTGTGGAATTCCTTTGCAAACATAGCTAGACAATTTCTACATGAACCGATTGTGTCCCTTCGGTGTCAGGGCAAGGTGAAGTCACCCACATTTTCATCCAGATCAACCTATTGAAGTTCAGAAAGCACTTTCCAAATTGTGGATTGGATTTAATTACTGGTTCTCTTGTTGATAATTCCAAGTAAGCTGAGGTATTATCTGTGATGGATCTCAACCAAACGTGGAATCCTAGCTCTACCTCCTTCATGCATATGTTAAATTTCAAAAATTGCAGCTGCTCTATCAAGAAGAGATTCTAAGACTTGAGGGAGGGGCAAATTGTAGCACAGGAATTCACACCATACTATAGTTTGTGCCTCCGAATCTTTAATGCACATTTCCCAAGAAAAGAAAGGTTCCACCACAAAACCACGAAGCCCTTATCCGCGCCGACATAAGTGCGGAGGGCAAATCCGCACCGTTCGAAGCGCTAAGGAAAAACGCGACCCTACCGCGATGACATAATCGCGGAGGGCAAATCCATGCCTTCCGAAGCACTCAGAACCCTAAACTAACCCTAAACCTAACCCTAAACCTAAACCTAACCCTAAACCTAACCCTAAACCTAACCCTAAACCTAACCCTAACCCTAAACCTAACCCTAAACCTAACCCTAAACCTAACCCTAAACCTAACCCTAAACCTAACCCTAACCCTAAACCTAACCCTAACCCTAAACCTAAACCTAAACCTAACCCTAAACCTAAACCTAACCCTAGCCCTAACCCTAACCCTAACCCTAACCCTAAACCTAACCCTAAACCTAACCCTAAACCTAACCCTAAACCTAACCCTAAACCTAACCCTAAACCTAACCCTAAACTTAACCCTAAACCTAACCCTAACCCTAAACCTAAACCTAAACCTAAACCTAACCCTAAACCTAACCCTAAACCTAACCCTAACCCTAACCCTAAACCTAAACCTAAACCTAAACCTAAACCTAAACCTAAACCTAACCCTAAACCTAACCCTAAAGCAAACCCCTAAACCTAATCCTAACCCTTACCTTAATGTAAATCGGCTTTCTGCCGCCACGCTGTTTTAACGCACCCTTCTGCCGCCGCGCTGTTGTCGCGACGGTGATGATGCACGGTGATGACATCGCGGCTTTAGCGACGCGGTTTTATCACCGCTATTTTGACGAGCGCAGTTTTGTCGTGCCACGGAAAAGAAATGAACAATGTTTTTTGCAATGTCTTTTATTTCTGGGATGGTTTTGTGGGCATCGTTGACCAAGGTGGCAATTCAATGAAAAGAATAGGGGATAAATTTAGGAGCCTCTTTCGCTTCTGATTGGTTTGTGTTGGAAAACTGACAACAATAAATTTTAGTAGTACGCAAACACAATGAGTTTCCAAAGTTTGAAAGTACTGGGAACTGCAGGCTGCACACAGTCAAAGAGATAGTACATTTTTCTCTCTGCTATAGCAACTTGCAAAGTCTTAATGGACAATGGAGGAGCTATGAGATTATCCTTTTTTTCAAGCTGAAAGGGGCAACTTGATGCTTTTCAATAGGATACCACCAATTATAAACTTCAAATGTTGAAGAGGACCCATTAAATGCCCGGATTGGACTAAATAATTCTTTGCTGTGTCCAAAATATTGGATTCTGTATTTTCCTGATTCAGTGGCCTTTGGAATGTGCCATTCTATTATAGATGTACTTTGGCCCAACGTGCCTTTCTTCCAGATCAACCTAATGAGAAAAACAAGAAGGAGGTAAAAGGGACAAATTAAAGATTTGGAAATAGACAGATATTTAGATAAAGAGATAAGGCCCCTAGCTAGAGTAGAATTCTATTGGATTAACCTATTTGGTTTCGATATAGTTTGAAATCCTGCAAGTAATAAATTAATTGAGATTAGGAATGATGTACATTGTTTAAGTTTTAATAATGATGGGAAGCTGAGCTCAATGTAGAGAGTTTATTGATTTTTTCCTCTTTTTTTCTTTGTTTTTTTTATTCCTTTTTTTTCCTTTATCTCTTATCTTTTAATTTTTAATCTATTTGGCTTTAATATACTCTAGACTGTGTTTGATAAAAAGCTATGCCAGGTATGGGATCTGGGAAGTCGGAAGGGGGCTTGGGAGGGGGGTTTACTGGGGGGAGGGGAGGAGGGGGGAAATATAGTTTTAACTTTAAATATAGTTTTAACTTTAAGGAGCCAAGGTGGCGCAGTGGTTAAATGCAGCACTGCAGGCTACTGCTAGATCAGCAGTTCAGCGGTTCAAATCTCACCGGCTCAGGGTTGACTCAGCTTTCCATCCTTCCGAGGTGGGTCAAATGAGGACCCAGATTGTTGTTGGGGGCAATATGCTGACTCTGTAAACCGCTTAGAGAGGACTGAAAGCCCTATGAAGCGGTATATAAGTCTACTGCTATTGCTATATAGTTTTAACTTTAAAAACAATAAGATTGCACTTGTATACTGCTGCTCTTTTTTCTTTTTTTTTCTCTTTTCCTTTTATTTTCCTTTTTCCCCCTTTTCTTTCAATTTTAGTATAAAAATTGTTTTTTTAATTGCACAGTATATAAGTGATTGTATAAAATGAAAATGAAATAAAACAGTTAATAATGGGAAAAAGAAAAACAAGTTTCATGAATGAAAGTGATTGTCTTCATGCCGGCTGATTCAGTGAAATGCAGATTAAGCGCGGGTTTCAATATGATTTCAACTCAGGGTTTAACCGCATAATCTCATTTCGCAGTTTCTGAAAAATTGCTGCATTTATATCCACGCTGCGGTACTGCTTGAGCCGAGGTGGCGCAGTGGTTAGGGTGCAGTACTGCAGGCTACTTCAGCTGACTGTTAGATGCAGTTCAGCAGTTCAAATCTCACCAGGCTCAAGGTTGACTCAGCCTTCCATCCTTTTGAGGTGGGCAAAGGAGGCAAGATGCTGACTCTGTAATCCGCTTAGAGAGGGCTATAAAAGAACTATGAAGCGGTGTATAAGTCTAAGTGCTATTGCTACTGAGTTAACAAAATAAATTTAATCAAAAACTAGCAAACAGTCTCTCAAAATGCCATGCCTTGAATAATCCATTCTCTGGCTCATCATTCATTCATTCATTCATTGTGGAGAAAGGAGGAACGCTTCCTGCCTTCTACTTTTAAAGCCAATGTCTTCAGGGAGAGAATGCAAAATTAAAAACAACCTTGGAAATTACCCTTCATCTATGCTCAAAGCCTTGAACATCACAATATGTACAAATGAATGATTATATCAAATGTTTGGATTATTATATTCATCAGCCTCTCACTTCAAAGCTCACAGATGAACTGGAACAGTCCCCAGATTAAAGAATCCTCATTATATTTTATCTACATAATGTCTATATGAGTACATTTTGTTTCTCCCTTCCCCTCCAATTAACGCTAGAGCACATGCATAGAACCTGGGAATAGATGCAGGCCAGATCCTATGATTGCGCTGATTCAGGCGCAATTCCACATAGAAAAGTGTTGAAATCATTCCTCCCAAGCTCTATCCTCCCCATAATTGTCTAGTTTCAGGTATTAGCAGTTAGCAATAGCAATAGCAGTTAGACTTATATACCGCTTCATAGGGCTTTCAGCCCTCTCTAAGCGGTTTACAGAGTCAGCATATCGCCCCCACAATCTGGGTCCTCATTTTACCCACCTCGGAAGGATGGAAGGCTGAGTCAACCTTGAGCCGGTGAGATTAGAACCGCTGGACTGCAGATAACAGTCAGCTGAAGTGGCCTGCAGTACTGCACCCTAACCACTGCGCCACCTCGGCGCAGTGGTTTGACCAGAAAAAGGAACTTTCCAGATATTAATGAACCTTTACACCTCTTTCCAAGAAGGTCCCAGTCCTGATTTTTGACCTCCCTGCACTGTTTTGATATTTTAAAAAGGCCAAAGTGACATCAAAGGATTCTGTGCATCTGTTTTTGGAAAACGGTTTGAGCATCTGCCGAAATATATAAGGTCTTGACAGGACTCCTTACCGAGTATCCCATGAGGCATCATCATGCAGCACTTGCCAGGATTTAGAAATGTTATCATGTTTCTCCACCGTAAGGAAAGTAAAATTGGCCTGGAAAAAATAAGCAGTGATAGAGATGTAAAATACCCACTCGTAAAATAGCTCCTCAGAAACTATCAGTTATGGATATTAAATATATATAAATGCAACACAAATGTAACACAGGCAACAGTAAAAATTGTGGCTTTCTGTCATGATGGTCTCTTGTGACGAGCTGATAGACAGAGAAAGGAAGCAGTCTGCTTCCTCCCATATTTGAGCATACCAGGGGTTGTGACACTAAATACATACCTATTTCCCTGGCTCAGCTGATAAAGGAGGAGAACCTTGTGGCTTAGTGGTTAACACTAAGTTAATACTTGAGAGACCGCCTACTGCCAATTACCTCCACTAGACCAATTAGATCCCACAGACTAGGCCTCCTCCGAATTCCATCCGCCGGCCAGTGTCGACTGGCGACTACCCGGAGGAGAGCCTTCTCTGTGGCTGCTCCGACCCTCTGGAACGAACTCCCCGTGGAGGTCCGTACCCTCACCATCCTCCAGGCCTTCCGCATAGCCCTTAAAACCTGGCTGTTCCGACAGGCCTGGGGCTAAAGACTCGCTGCCCCACTTCGAATGATATGATTGTTGTACTTTTAACTATGTATGGTTTTTATGTTTTTGTTTGTATTTCCCCTCCCTTTTGAGTAGTGAGCCGCCCTGAGTCCCTTCAGGGAAAAGGGCGGCATACAAATAAATTAAACCTAAACCTAACCTAAACACATCTGCCTAAGATGCAATACAGCACAGGTTCGAATCCCAGTAAGGGTATGGCTAGCTGATGAGAGCTAAATAGCTTGAAATAGATCTATACTAGTCTCCCTTTATTTATTTATCAGCACAAATACAACAACAGTAAAAATATTGGGTTTCTGCCTGGATGGTCTCTTGTGACGAGCCGATAGACAGAGAATGGAAGCAGTCTGCTTCCTCCCATATTTGGGCATACCAGGGGTTGTGACACTAAATACATACCTATTTCCCTGGCTCAGCTGATAAAGGAGGAGAACCTTGTGGCTTAGTGGTTAACACATCTGCCTAAGATGTAATACAGCACAGGTTCGAATCCCAGTAAGGGTATGGCTAGTTGATGAGAGCTAAATAGCTTGAAATAGATCTATACTAGTCTCCCTTTATTTATTTATCAGCACAAATACAACAACAGTAAAAATATTGGGTTTCTGTCTGGATGGTCTCTTGTGACGAGCTGATAGACAGAGAAAGGAAGCAGTAGGCTTCCTCCCATATTTGGGCATACCAGGGGTTGTGACACCATATATATAATATTGGATAAGATCAGAGGATCTCCTTAGATCACAGTTGTATCTTTTGGGTTCATTTGTTTTCTCTTCCCCATCTTCCTTCTCCATATTTGCAATTATGATGAGAAAAAGGGAGGGAGGAAGAGAGAGAGAGAAAAAAAAAAAAATAAACAGACATTGCATCTCCGAATTATTTGGTCAAATGCAGGAAATCGAAGGACTCGCTCGAATTTTCCTGCGCAATCTTTCCGTTGGTTTCATCTCTCACCATATACTCTGTAGAACTCCTTGGATTTGCTCCTACAAAATGCACTTCGGCGGTCTCTCCCTGGGTGAAAAAAATGGAATGAGTGTTGAGAAATCACATCCCATGGTACAAATCAATCATTTCTGTGCACATGTGCACAACAGAAAATCAAGATGGCGCACCTGAGAATAGAATGGGTACACTTACATGTCCAGCCTAGTTACTATCTATTCAAATGAATCAGTCCAAACTGGGAGGAACCCACCTCTGTAGTGAGCTAATATATTGCTGTTGCAGAAAATGACAGGCTTATACTTCTCAGGATACAGCAGAGGTGGGTTCCTACCAGTTCACACCTATTCGGTAGAACCGGTTCGTCAAATCGACCGAACCGGTGAGAAGAGGTTCCACCAATGGACCCGGAAAGCAGGCCACACCTACAGAAGAGGTTCCAAATTTTTTTGAAACCCACCACTGGTCCTTGGATATGATTATTCTACACTATCATGCTCCTATTTATAAAACTCAGTGCCTCTGTGGAAGGTAAGGATGACTACTGCGTTTGTGGCGCAATCAGAACATTGTGGGTGTTGAAGTTGTTTTAACGCAAACCAAAGATGCCTCTTAAAAAACAAGTTTACATCCTATTCTTATGCATGCCAGTGCTGTGTGTGAGGTCATTTAAGGTGGTTCTGACAAGTGTCGTCGGCATCTTCATATCCGGTCACATGGGCGGCAAGCCACTCCCATCCGGTCACATGGGCAGCAAGCCACTCCCACAAAGGAGGCCACACCCACAGAGTAGGTTCGAACAATTTTTGAAACCCACCACTGGGATACAGGAAAAGTTGATTTGGCAGCCAGGTTCAGAAAGCTAACACGTAGCTAGCATTAGAAATTCTGAACAACCTTCATTATCGAAGCACTTGTTCTTGTACATTCTCAAAAGCAGCGCAACATGGAAATACCTAATTTCTTAGTGGTTACCTTGAGGAAAAAGCCTTATAAGGAGATGGAGTCTTCTCCTTTTGTCTTGGGACACATGTACGGACTACATGTCTTTATGCGAACTTTAATTGAACCTTGTGGTTTTGGACTTTGGACATAGGGACGTTTGCTGGAAGATGTGGTTGAAGGCTGATGACATTTCCCTGCCCCTTTAAGCAAGCTTCTAACTGTCCCTTTTATGCCACCTCTTCATTCTTATATTTTAATCCATATTTTATTCTACCCGAGGTGGCACAGTGGTTAGAGTGCAGCACTGCAGGCTACTTCAGCTGACTGCAGTTCTGCATTTCGGCTGTTCAAATCTCACCGGCTCAGGGTTGACTCAGCCTTCCATCCTTCCGAGGTGGGTAAAATGAGGACCCGGATTGTTGTTGGGGGCGATATGCTGACTCTGTAAACCGCTTAGAGAGGGCTGAAAGCCCTACGAAGCAGTATATAAGTCTAACTGCTATTGCTATTGCTATTACCACTCAAAATGATATGATTAAACAAGGTTTAAAAAAACAGCCAAATAAAATGGTTGTGGGGTGGGGGAAAGAGTATACATACCACTTTGTATATTGGTCGAACATCTTGGAGAACATCACCATACTTCTTACCAGCTGGCTTTTTATCAATAACAAGAGGCAACAAATTCAGGTTTGTTACGTTTAAGATGGGTGGCTCTGGAATATTTGGTAAATCTTGAGTGGTATTCTGAAAAAAAAAAGGTAATTCAGTTTGGAATGAAAGGTGCTTTAATCTTAACCAGGAAATAAAGCAAAGGGGGGGAAAAAGGAGAGGAATTATATAATAAAAATATTCTAATGCATGGAGTTGAGAGATCCTGTTCGGTATTTCCGTATCCTCTTCCAAATCTTCATTTTTCTTTTCCCCTTGTTTTCATTTACGAGCTCCTTGAAGAATTACACTAATGTTAAAGAAATAATGGAATAGACAAACTGGCAGCCCGCGGACAAGATGCATCACAGGCAGGCCACGCCCACCCCAGCTCCGCAAAGGCAAAAACATCACGTGACGTCACATGACATGATCGAGTTTGACACCCATGGAATAGAATCATTAAAGAAAGAATACCAAAGGGGGGGGGGGGCAAAATGAAATGTAAGTGACAATAATTAAAATAATTTTTAATTCTTTTAAAGCCGAGGTGGAGCAGTGGCCACTTCAGCTGACTGCTATCTGCAGTTCGGCGGCTCAAATCTCACTGGCTTAGGGGTGACTCAGCCTTCCATCCTTCCGAGGTGGGTGAAATGAGAACCCGGATTGTTGTTGGGGGCGATATGCTGACTCTTTAAACCGCTTAGAGAGCGCTGAAAGCCCTATGAAGCGGTATATAAGTCTAACTGCTATTGCTATTTAATAATTAAATTGTTGAATTGTCCAGCAGCGAATTGTCCTGTGGCAAGATATCAATGGTGAGTTGGCTAGGATGGACTGGTGGTGAGAAGGCTGTGGCAAGTTCTCCCATTCCGTCTTGAAATACACAAGCTTAGTTTTAAATTCTCATAGCAAGCTACAGAAGCAATATTATTCACACTTCGCTGCTTGTTTACGCTGGGAATGTACTTGAACCCCCCCCCCCAAAAAATAATTCTCTTGAATAATTTTTGCATGGATTATAGTCAGTAGTCAGCATAGATTAACCATACATTTATGGGTGATGGGAGGTGCTGTTATGAAGAACAAAATCACTTGTTTGGAGTTTATATTGATGGAAAATTTCCACAACAGAATGCAGTAGCTCTTTTGAAACCTTATATCCAGAGGTGGGTTCCTACCAGTTCGCACCAGTTCAGTAGAACCGGTTCGTCAAATCTACCGAACCGGTTAGAAGAGGTTCCACCAGTGGACACGGAAAGCAGGCCACACCTACAGAAGAGGTTCCAACATTCTTTGAAACCCACCACTGGTCCTTGGATATGATTATTCTACACTATCATGCTCCTATTTATAAAACTCAGTGCCTCTGTGAAAGGTAAGGATGACTACTGCGTTTGTGGTGCAATCAGAACATTGCGTGTATTGAAGTTGTTTTAACGCAAACCAAAGATGCCATTTAAAAAACAAGTTTACACCCTATTCTTATGCATGCCAGTGCTGTGTGTGAGGTAATTTAAGGTGGTTCTGACAAGTGTCGTCGGCATCTTCATATCCGGTCACATGGGCGGCAAGCCACTCCCATCCAGTCACATGGGCGGCAAGCCACTCCCACAAAGGAGGCCACACCCACAGAGTAGGTTCGGGAAAAAATTTGAAGCCCATCACTGCTTATATCATAGGTATACCTCTACAGATTGCAACCTATTTCCCTTGTAATTAAGAATCAGATATTCTTTAACACTGCATAATTGCAATTTGTTATTACCGTAGCAAGAGCTCTGGCCAGGCCTTGAAATAACTGTATATAGGCAGAAAGTGTGTGTGGTCCAAAAATGGTGGACGCTCCTTCATATCGTTGAACCTACAAAGTGAGACATGAAGATCTATGAATTCGTGACTACTTCATAATCCTAACAGAAAACCAAATTTTCTACAAACTGCACTCGCAAATCATTCAAGCTTCTTATTTTTGTTTTAAGTATATAACTGGTTAATTACCTGATATTCTTCATAAGTAGTTACATAGTGGGTGTAAACATTGCCCAATCCTGAAATTATAATATCCATTCCTGCTTTTCCTTGAATTTCAAATTCCTATGAAACAGAAGAAGAGTGAAGAAAGAAAGAAAGAAAGAAAGAAAGAAAGAAAGAAAGAAAGAAAGAAAGAAAGAGAGAGAGAGAGAGAGAGAGACAAAGAGAGAGAGAGAGAGAAGGAGAGGAAGGAAGGAAGGAAGGAAGGAAGGAAGGAAGGAAGGAAGGAAGGAAGGAAGGAATAGAATAGAATAGAATTTTATTATTTGTATGCCGCCCTTCTCCGGGAGGACTCAGGGCGGCGAACAATTCAAGGGGGAGAAAGGGGAACATAAAAAACAAAATACAAATAAGGAAGACCATTTTGAATTCAGAACAAGGGGTAGCATTTTTTCATGCGTTCAAGTTTTATACCATGGCTAGCAATTTTGGGGGGGAAAAGAAAATACAATAAATAATTAGAATAAACTATTTTATTATGGTCATTGACCACAAAGGCAAACAGAAGTGTGTTAAAAATTAATAGGCTGTCTCAAAATAATTACAGGCTATTACATTAATGTCTGCAAAAAATCCCTCTGCCCCATTTACTAATTCCTTTCTTATTCTAAAACTTACTTTTCTCACAGCTTCACGAAGTCTTCGGCCAGACATTGTCCTGGAAGATAAGCATACATGCAAAAAAAAGGAGTATCAGTTTCCATACCTTTCTAAAGAACTGTTGATTCTCAAAGAAGATTGTTAGACTATTCTCTTTACAAAAAACTTAAAAGATAATCCTTAAGCAAGAGAATAAATACCAAAACAGTTTCCTATCTGCTCCTATGCAATAAAAATCTATGGAAACTAACCAAATAGTTGAGTCATTATTCACTTGTCAATTTTTTTTTAAAAAAAGTAGGGCTTAAACATGCTATTCAAGACTCGGTTAATTTAAGGGGATGTTCACCAAAGAAAGTGGGGGATTACACTTTAAGCCCCTTAAATTAAATCAAATCAATATCATAATGTCAATCACTGGCTTTAATTTTGTCCTGTTAATTTTATAGTAAATAAGCAGAGTATTGCCTGCTACAGGCTTCTGCAATCTATTGCCTTTCAGATATATGTGGGTTTTCAGGTCCTCAAATTTCCATCTATCACACCAATTCTGGCTGGTCTCATCTATCTTTCTATATTTCCCACTATCTGTACCAAGCTTTTCCTCCTAAATAAACCTGCTTTCTTTTTCTAAGCTAGCCATAAAATACACAGAATGTGCCTGAGTTATATTATAAAAGACAGAATATCAATTCATACGTAAACTCTCCTGGAACAGCCACGAAGGCTGTAGATCCAATGGTAAACATCTGGATGTCAACTATATCGGACTGCCACCGGTAAGGCTTGATAAGCTGAAGCATTTCAAGAGAGAAGGGGAAATCTTAGATCAGCCTTTATATTAAATAATATCATCAACAATAAAACCACATTACTCTCCTTTGTCACTCAAGGGATTCGTGACAGATTAGAAGTGGGTGGGGCAAAGTGAACGCATGGAACTCTCAAACCAATCCCTAGAATTGATTCCTTACTGTTTTCCAGCAGACCCTTTTAGAAATAGGATACCCAAATTGTCTGATAGATTCAGCACACCTAAACACAATAAATCTAGAATTCCAAATTCCCTGAAACTTCAGAAAATATGACCATTATTCTGGAGAACTGGTAGCAGAAATTTTGAGTAGTTTGGAGAATAGCAATAGCAGTTTGACGTATATACCGCTTCATAGGGCTTTCAGCCCTCTCTAAGCTGTTTACAGAGTCAGCATATCGCCCCCAACAATCTGGGTCCTCATTTTACCCACCTCGGAAGGATGGAAGGCTGAGTCAACCTTGAGCCGGTGAGATTTGAACCGCCGAACTGCAGCTTAGCAGTCAGCTGAAGTGGCTGCAGTACTGCACTCTAACCACTGCGCCACCTCGGCTCTGAACTGTACTATATACCACCTCTGACTGGTCCTGCCCCCATCTATTCTCTGCCTCCCGAGTCCCAGCTGATCGGGAGGAAATGGGAATTTTGCAGTAACCTTCCCCTGGAGTAGGGAGCAGTGATGGGTTCCTACCCGTTTGGACCAGTTCGGCCAAACCGGTATCGGTTTGGTGGCCTAGGTCACTGGAACTGGCAGCGACCCAGACCTGCGACACCCCCATCACCATCTTGTTTTTCAGATCTGCATATGGACAGAAAAATTTCAATCACACTGCACATACACAAGCAGTGTACATCAACTGTGCATGCATGGCACGCACTCAAGCAGTAGTGCCCGCTGTAACTCACCCCTGGTGGGGAGGGAATGGAGATTTTACAGTAGCCTTCCCTTGCCATGCCCACCAAGCCACGCCCATAGAATTTGTAGTAAAAAATGGACTACAGCTGGTCCAGAACGCAGCCGCGTGAGCGATATGGGGTGTATCTAGATACACCCATATTACACCTATCCTCCGTGAGCTGCACTGGCTTCCTATTGGTCTCCGGACGCGCTTCAAGGTGCTTGTCATTACTTTTAAAGCCCTTCATGGTTTAGGACCTGGCTACCTGAGAGACCGCCTCCTGCCACTTACCTCCCAACGACCAACAAGATCGCACAGGTTGGGCCTCCTCCGGGTGCCATCAACCGGACAATGCCGGTTGGCGACTCCCCGGGGGAAGGGCCTTCTCTGTTGCTGCGCCGGCCCTGTGGAACGAACTACCTGCAGAGATCCGGATCCTTACCACTCTCCCGGCCTTCCGTAAAGCCATCAAGACCTGGCTCTTCCGGCAGGCCTGGGGCTGTTGATTGATATCCAGCCCCGCCTAGATGGAATGGGTGATGTGAATTTTAATACTGTTTTTTTAATATATTTTATATCTTATTTCTATTTTTTTAAATTGAAACGTTTCTTGTCTGTTGTGAGCCGCCCAGAGTCCCCTGGGAGTGGGCGGCATACAAATCCTAATAAATAAATAAATAAATAAATAAATAAATAAATAAATAAATAAATAAATAAATAAATAAATAAATAAATAAATAAATAAATAAAATTTTGAATCCCACCACTGCTAATGGTGCATACCTCTCCTAAAGGTAATAGAATAGGCTTAGGTTTATGGCATTCTATCGATTCATTGGATGGTCCAACAAGGATCGTATCAACGACAGAATCCCAGAACGGGTCGCCTTCCATGGTGCCTGTTTAAAAAAAGCATGTAAAAAGTAGAATGCTTTCCACCATTATTAAAATACATTATTGAATTAACATGAAATATTTAACAACACCTAATGGCATTATAGCAAATGGCATTTAAAAAAAAGAACCAGTGTGGTACAGGAATTTTTAAAAAGGAAGCTGGGAAACTGTGAGTTATAGGATGAGTTTGAGCCATTCCTCTCTCTCATCCCTAGGAAGAAGATGATGTAAAATTACTTTTTTTTAAAACTTGTCTATTTTAATTTTATTTTCTTTTGTTTTCTTTTCTTTCCCCTCTCTGTAAGCTGCCCGGAGTCCTCCGGGATTGGGAGGCCTATAAATAAAATTAAACTTGAAACTTGAAACTTCTGAAAATGTTGCCCAACAGGAATTTGTCCATGTAGTTGGCGGGAACCAAAACTAACATAAAAGTACACATTTTTGTGCTTTTAGTTTGTTTTGAAAAAAAAAAGAGAGTATAATTTATACAACCTATAATTGTCAAGAGGCGTTTTACAGATTTCTAGTTTCAGGACCTTTGCCTTTTAACAAACAAACAAACAAGAAACTCATCTCAAATGTTTACATGTATAAATCATTTGTTCTGATTGATGGTGAGGACTAATTGTAAAGTTAAGGAT